>NW_027488781.1:0-300000 GCF_050948215.1 Halictus rubicundus
GCTCCGCCCCTGGGCGTCCCCGGTCACGGAGCGGTTAGACCCGGAACTTCTGGGGCGCGTAGTGGATACCCTCTTCCCCCTGAGTGAGGGGGGGAGGGAACGCGCCCCGGGTCCGGCCATTCAATGGTCGGACGAATTCCGGGTCACCGAGTGGGAGCTGTACCAGGCCGTCCGGGAGCTCCGGGCCAGGGGCAAGAAGGCCCCTGGCCCCGATGGGGTTCCCGGTGGTATAATGGCCTTAGCTATGGAGGTCCTCGCCCCGGCGTTCAGGAGCGTCATGGACGCGAGCCTGCGCCGGGGAGTCTTCCCCACGGTGTGGAAAGAGGCGTGCCTGGTTCTCCTCCAAAAGGAGGGGAAACCCGCAGAGTCTCCCTCTGCATACCGGCCGGTTTGTTTACTCGACGAGGCGGGCAAGCTATTCGAAAGGATAATTGCCGCCCGCCTCGTCGAGCACCTGTCGCGGGGTGGTCCCGACCTGAGCGACAGCCAGTATGGGTTCCGGAGGGGGCGCTCCACTATAGACGCCCTGGAGCGTCTGCGCCTCCTCCGTGAACGGGCTGTCGCTCGGGGCAGGGTGTTGATTGCGGTGTCGTTAGACATATCTAACGCCTTCAACGCCCTGCCCTGGTCGGAGATAATGGGGGCGCTGGACTATTTCCAGGTGCCCCCTTATCTCCGGGAGGTGGTCGGCGACTATCTCCGCGACAGAGAGGTGGTGTTTACCGGCCGGTATGGTATTGTGCACTCGAGGGAGACGCACCGCGGCGTTCCACAGGGGTCGGTCCTCGGACCGCTCCTGTGGAACTTGGCGTACGACGCGGTGCTGCGGGTTGTCCTCCCCCCGGATACGGGTGTCATCTGCTATGCGGATGACACCCTGGTTTATGCCGAGGGGGAGGATTGGAGGAGGACCAGGCACCTCGGAGAGGCCGCCCTGGACTGCGTGATCGGGCGAATCCGGAGAATGGCGTTGACCGTGGCCGCCACAAAAACCGAGGCGATTTGGTTGTATTCGCCTCGGGTGTGGCGGCTACCCCGTGGTCAAGATCTCCGGATTCGTGTCGCTGAAACCTCCGTCGCGATCGGGCCCAGGATGAGGTACCTGGGCCTGATCATAGACGGCCGCTGGCGATTCGATGGACACTTCGTGCTCCTCGCCCCCCGACTAGAGAGGACGGCAGCCGCATTGGCGCGGCTGCTGCCGAATGTCGGGGGGCCGGATTTGAAAGTACGCCGCCTCTATGTGGAGGTGGTGCGGTCTATAGCCCTGTAAGGGGCCCCCGTATGGCACCGCTCGCTCGAGGCCAGCACGCCCAGCCGCAAGCTCTTTGAAAGAGTGCGGCGGCGGCTGGCCTTGCGGGTCATACGGGGGTACCGCACCATCTCCACCGAGGCGGCGGGACTCCTCGCCGTGATTCCGCCCTTCACTGTGGTGGCGGCGGAGCGGGCGAAGCTATACCACATCGCCCGCTCCTTCCGCCGCCCGCCGGGGGTGGAACTCACGCGCGAGGAGGAGGAGGAGCTCGAGGGCCAGAATCGCCAGGCCCGGACGGAAAGTTTATCGGAGTGGAGGGCGCTGCTAACGCCCTCCACACGTCCGATTGTCCGGGCCCTCCTGCCCATATTTTACATATGGTGCGGGAGGCGGGGAAGGTTGACCTTCCGCCTCACGCAGGTGCTCTCCGGCCACGGTTGCTTCGGAGAGTACCTGCATAGAATGGGGCGGGAGCCGACGGCGCAGTGCCACCACTGCGGCGAAGATGTCGACACGGCGCGGCACACTTTGGAGGAGTGCCCTGCTTGGGCCGGGCCGCGCCGTGTCCTGAGAGCCGCAGTGGGCGGGTGGGACCTCGCGCTGTCGACCGTGGTCGACCACATGGTCGACAGCGTGGGGTCGTGGAATGCGGTGGCCTCCTTCTGTGAGGACGTTATTAAGCAGAAGGAGGCCGCCGAGCGGGCCCGGGAACGGGACCCGGGCTCCGCGAGGAGGGTGTGGGCGCGGGGACGACCCCCGCGCCGGCGTGTGCCCCCCACGAGGGGGGCGGTGAGGGATGGGAGGGCGCGGGGGTCTCCCCCGCGTCAACCATTGCCCCCGGGAGTGGGGGGCGGAGGGGGTTTGGCGCGGGGAGTATCCCCGCGCCCTGTTTCGCCCCCACCTGTGGGGGCGCTGAATTTGGGGGCCCGGGGTGCGAGCTGACCCGGGCCCCCGGGGGGGAGCGTAGCTCCCCCCGTGATTGGCCGACACCCCCCGGGATAGTTTCCCGGTTGGTGGGGGGTGTCGGTCCCCCCTCCCCCCGATAGGGGAGGGGGACCGTGGGGGGTTTTTTGGGGAAAGGAAGGGTCGGGGCGTGCCGGATCGCGCCTCCGACGGCCCTTCCTTCCGGTGGCGGCGTCCTCTTGCTCTGGCCGGGGCTGGTTCCTTCGGGACACTGGCCCCGAGCGGGGCACGAGGACTCCGGGAGCTGTGGGTGGACCGAGCTGGGGCTCGGGAAGCCCAATCCGAAGGCTCCAGGGATGGGGACACCGGGCGGGTCCCTCCGCCCGGGGTCTTATAGCGTAGGCAGTGGGGGAGGCTAACCCCCTCCCCCGGGGTATGATGATAGCTGGGGGGTGTCCTGTTGAGTACTCGCGTGATCCAGGCACCTCCCGTGTAGCTTAGGTGGGCGTGAGGTTTTAGTGGGTAGTCTCCGGGGGCTCCGCCCCCCGGGGAGAATCCCACATAACCCCGGCTTCCCCCAGGGAGCCGGGGTATGTATAAAACATTTCCTCACGATAAAAAAAAAAAAAAAAAAAAAAAAAAAGGGTTAGGAAAGAGGAAAACCCACTGTGTCCAATATTACTGTGTCCAAAAGAACCGTGTGTCCAATAATACCGTGTCCAAAAGAACCGTGTGCCATGCCGTCGTGCCCAATCGTCTGTGCGCAAAAGATGGCCTCTCCTATAATATCGTATCCTCTATCATATCCTATCATCTTTCCCATAATATCATCTATCCTATCCTATCATCTATCCTTTCCTATCCTCTTTAATATCGTATCCTCTATCATATCCTATCATCTTTCCCATAATATCATCTATCCTATCCTATCCCCTATCCTATCCAATAAACTATCCTATCCTCTATGCTGTCATATCCTCTATCCTATCCTATCTTCAATCCTATCCTATCCTCTTTCCTATCCAATCCCCTATCATATCCTCTGTCCTATCCTCTATCCTATCCTATCCTCTATCCTATCCTATCCTCAATCCTATCCTATCCTCGTTCCTATACTATCATCTATCCTATTCTATCCTCTATCCTATCCTATCCTCTATAATATCGTATCCTCTATCCTATAATATCATCTATCCTATCCTATCCTCGTTCCCCGTCTTATCCTCAATCCTATTCTATACTCTATCCTATCCTATCCTCTATCCTATCCTATCCTCTATCCTATCCTATCCTCTATAATATCGTATCCACTATCATATCCTATCCTTTTTCCTATAATATCATCTACCGTAACCTATTCTCTATCCTATCCTATCCTGTATCCTATCCTATCGCCTATCGTATCCTATCCCCAATCCTATCCAATCCTCCATCCTATCCTCTATCCTGTCCTATCCTTTATCCTATCCTATCCCCAATCCTGTCCTATCCCCTATCCTATCCTATCCTCTATCCTATCCTATCATTTATAATATCGTATCCTCTATCCTATAATATCATCTATCCTATTCTATTCTCTATCCTATCCTATCTATCCTGTAACCGTACAGGTTACATATTGATACACCCCATAGATCGAACGTCGATGTCGACCCCACCATAACGCTCCGTGACGTAGCCCGCGAGTTCGGACGGAGAAAAGGACCGCGAGATATCGCGACACTTGTCGTAATGCGCACGCATCGATCCCCACTCGATACCGATCGAAGGAGGTCGATGCGTGCCGCAGATAGATCACTCTACATCTGGAAGCGGTTCTAGCCGCACGCGTCTCGCGAAGTGTCCCGTCGGCGAAACACGGTACGCGATCGAGGGGTCAAACCGAGCCGATAGAACAGGCAAACCGACTGTTCTATCCTCGACACGTACGCGCCTCAAACCGAGGAGTCACAGGTGCAAACTGCGCTGTGGCATTGCCGACCATTAAGACGCAGTTTGTGTTCTGTGTAATTATCACGGGTTATTTAAAATTCATAAATCTTTCGTCGTAATCGTGGTACCGAGTGGACACTTCGTCATCGTAACTTTCGGGGTTCTTGTTCGAAATGCCCATCACTGCTTCGGTAGGATTTGCATGGTCGTGATCATTCTGCCGCTATCAATCAGGAACACGTTCGGAGGCCACGTATCGTGCTGAAGAGCGTAGTCCTTGGTAGCGTGGCGTGACCTACGGCTTGGTGTGCGTCTCCATCCAGACCACTCGTACGAGGATTCGGACGAGTGTATGGACGGTCTGACAAGTCCACAATCGTGCAGTGCGTCGTACGCATACGGCTTGTTCGAACGAACTCACAATTTCCCTTCGGGTCGATTCGATACGACCGAACCTTGCACAATCCTTGTCATTCTGCCGCTGCTTACACGGAGATTGCTCGGAGGCCACGTATCGTGCTGAAGAGTAAACTCCTCGGTCGCGTGGAGTGCCAGGGGTTTTTAGTGTGTGTCTCCAACCGGACTCCTCGTACGCATTCGCGGCCGAGTGTACGGTTGGTTAGACAGGTCACAAATTCGCATATCGTGAGGCGCGATACACATTCAAATCGTTAGAATCGTTTATAAAAAGGAACCAGGTGTAGAGGCAAAGCGAGCGAACTGCGTGCGTCGTAACACGGCGTACATTGCGTGTTTACGTGTTGCGAGAACTCGGTACGGATTACCGTTACGCGGTATTCAGCGCGTCGTCATTGAGGAATTTATTGCCCCGTACGTCGGGACAGATCACGAGTCGTTCTGTAAACAAATAGCTCATCTCCGAGCATACCGGAGAGATTGCTCGTCAAAACAAAAATAGTTCTTCCAAGAATATACTGCCAATTTTACCAGTAATTTGTCTACAAGCTTTATTTGTCTCGTCCAAACCTCGCCGCTTTCCAGTGCCTGGAGGCACGAATCCATCTCCTTCGCGAATTTACACGCGTAGGGAATTGGGGGGTAGTAACCGGCCCCCGTGTCTTAATATAAATAACCCTTGAGTCATCGGGACAGGGAAAAATCCAATCAACACAGTCGAAAGAGGAATGTACGGTTACATAATTGGCGCCCAACGTGGGGCGGTCTGGTCTGGACGAGAAACAAAGTAGAGAGACAAAACATGAGTAAGTCCCGAACACGCGGAAATAAAGCAATATTAAAAAACGATAGTATTCCAAACGCGAGCGACACTCAGGAAGACGTCATGTCGGTGACCCCGCGCGTCGTGAGAACACCGCCTCCGGGTACGGCGAACAATGAAATTGGGGGGGTCCTCGCGCCGGGTGCTGCCGATGGGCGATCCGCGGGTTTAGGCAGCGTCCTTGCTGCGGGCCTTACCTCCGCTGCCATTCGCGAACTGCAGGCTGAGGTCGCGCGGCTCAGAGATCAAGTAGACACGCTTCAAGAAAGGCTAAATGCCCAAATAGGGGTGGAGGAGCTCTATGAACGGGTAACCGAATGCAGAGCGCAAATGCGCGATTTCCGAAGAGAGATCGAGGCACGTCTAGATCGCGATACTAAGATGCACGCGGAACGGAATGCTGACGTTCGCAGGGAAGTACAGGACTGCCTCGAGAGCGTTCGGGCACATCTTACCACATGCGGTAACGTTGGACCCGAAGAAACCCGTCATCCGGGTAACCGAATGGACAACCACCGACACGAAATGCGTGGCGCGCCAGAGTTGAATACAACACGACGTTTCCACCGTGATTCTATAGATTCACGTGCATGGGCACTCAATGACTCGGTCCGGTTCGATGGAACACTGGCCACCTCCAACCGTCCATTCATGGTCAAACCACAATTGCCGACTTTTGAGGGGAAAACCACGGAAAGACCTGAAAAATACATGCGGGAATTAAAACAATTTATAGAAGCGGCCCGCCTTCCTGATGATGAACTTAAATTCATCATCGGACAATCCTTGCGAGGTATCGCCGGCGAATGGTGGGACATTGTGTCCGAACAGGTCACGACGTGGGCACAATTTTCAAAGGCCCTCCGGGAAAGATTTTGGAGCTCGGCGATCCAGCGGAAGATCCGAGATAATCTCAACGTTGGGGTGTATCGCCCGGACTCGGGAATCTCTCGGGTAGCATATGCGATGAAGCTAATAGGGACAGCACGTGACCTGATCCCCCGACCAGCAGACGAAGAAATCGTCCAAATGCTGGCCCGGCATTACACGCAGGCGGTCGACGACTGTGTCCTTGGCCAGAACATTGGTACGATCGACGCGTTCTTGGCACTCCTTGAACGCTTTGATAACGGAGGAACGGTCAATCGTCCGAAGCAGGAAGACCGAAATAATAGAGATTGGACTATCCGCGCCAACCAGGAGAGGGGAATCCAACCGACGGTGAACCCGCCACGATCAACTCCGATCAATCCGGCCCAGGCAAGGCCCAATCGAGATGGTCAGCGACCTGCAGCCGACTATCAGCGACCTGCAGCCGACTATCAGCGGCCTGCAACACAGTACCAGCGGCCGCGATACGAAAATACTCGCCCATGGCAAGAGTATCGGAGGCCGCAGGACCGACCGAGAGACACGGCGCCTGATCGCATTCGGGCAGCGCACATCGACGAAGACTGTCCCGAAGACGAGGCGGACGCCCACGCGCCTGAAGAAGTAACGGGAAACGAATAAGGGGAGCCTCGGAGGTACGTCTGAGTGCATCCCCCCTTCAGACGAGAGGTAACTCCCCTAACGTCAGCGGGGAAGATGTTAAATTGTCCATGGGCTCGTTGTTCCCGGACACGCGCCAAGAACTTCTAGAAGAGGGTACATCGCCACTCCCGTCTCATAGGGAAATCCGCTGTCCGGAAGTACACCTAAAAATCGAAGGAATTCCAGTCAAAGCTCTCGTTGACACGGGGAGCACGGTGACAGCCGTGTCAGAAGCCTGGTATTGCACTCATCAAGCGCAGCTTCTGGCATGCCCAACCTTGCCGGTAACGGGCGTGGTCGTCGTCGGAGCAACCGGAAGCAGGTCGGCCAGATTAAAGAAACAGATCTGGGTGACACTCAGTCACGAAAATGGGATGATTGAGACATCAATCATAATTGTCCCAGGCCTGATTTGTGACGCCATTCTGGGTGCCGATGCCCTGGGACGAGCAAGGGCCACGGTAGACTTTGAGCACGAGCTGCTCTCGCTAGACACGAGAGAGGGTCGAATAAAAATCAAAATGAATTCGGAAGAAGTAGAACCTGCCGAGCCTGTGCTAAGAAGCATGGGCAGTGCAACGAAACCAGATGATAAAAAATTAAAAACACAGAGAGAGGTCTTGGAAACTCTCTTAGAGAATGTCCCAGCAACCAATGGACAGAAACCCGAATTATTACGTGTCATCGAGTCCTTTCCCGAGGTCTGGAGGGATGAAATAGGTCGAGTTACATGTTATAAACACCACCTACATGTAACAAATCCCAAGCCGTACAGCGGCCGAACATACCCAATACCGCTCAAGCACATGGAAGCGGCTGACACGGAAATCCAGAGGATGCTGGACAATGACATCATTCGACCGAGCACCAGCCCTTATCTAAATCCGGTGGTGCCAGTACTAAAGAAAAATGGATCCTTACGACTCTGCCTCGATGCGAGAAAACTCAACGAATATCTCGTCGAGGACCACGAAATGTTGGAAACCCCTGATGCGATATTCCAACGATTTAAAAGGGTTGACTATCTCACGAGTCTTGATCTAACCAACAGCTTTTGGCAAGTCCCATTAACGCGATCGTCACGGAAATACACCGCCTTCCTATATCGCGGGCGATGCTACGAGTACGTAGTCACCCCATTTGGTCTGAAAACCAGCAGTGCGAGCCTCGTAAGGGCACTGAGACGGATCTTGGAGGGGATGGACGGTTTCGTCGTAAATTTCATCGACGACATTCTCTGTTTTTCAACAACATTCGAAGAGCACCTCGGACACCTATCCGCTCTATTGAAACGACTGCGAGACCACAACCTCACTATCAATCTCGGAAAATGCAAGTTTATGAGGCGCGAGATAAAGTTCCTCGGACACATTCTGTCAACCGAAGGATTAAAACAAGATCCGGAAAAGCTAGCGTCAATACGCGCATTCCCTCCACCTCGAAATGTAAAGCAGCTGCGAGGCTTTCTCGGATTGGTCAACTACTACAGCAAATTCACGGACAAACATGCCAAGACAACTGCACCCCTACTCGACCTTCTAAAAAAGGGAAACCGATGGACGTGGAATCAAACATTGCAAACAACTTTCGACCAAGTGAAGGATGTTTTCTGTACGGAGATCGCACTACAATATGCGGATACCCGTAAGCCATTCTATCTGTCTACCGATGCGAGTACATCTGCACTCGGAGCTGTGGTCGAACAATATAACGCAAACGGCGAATTGAGACCCATCACATTCGCCAGTCGAACCTTAAAAGGGCCGGAACTCTCGTATTTTACCACCGAAAAGGAACTCTTAGCCATTGTGTGGGCATTGGGAAAATTAAGAACATACTTATACGGGTCAAAAATAGTGCTCTTGACCGACCACAAAGCCATCACGTTCTTGATGCACAGCAAGTTGCTAAACCAACGCCTCACCCGGTGGATCCTCTCCATACAGGACTACCACATAAAAATTCAATTCCGCCCCGGGAAAGAAAACATTCCCGCCGACATCATGAGCCGTATACATAAAACGTCCAAAGGAGAAAGAGTAGATCGGGAAACTCAAGTACCGATCATGACAGCCCTTGCCCGAACAATGTCAAAGAGCTTGGCCGCAGCCCTTAAGCAGCTTCCCGAATGGCAGCGGAGAGACGCAAAGTTACGCCGCGTAATCGAACAATGCGAAAACCAACGCGAACGTAAACGCGAAAACGTCCCTTCGCGATACCGTATTCGCGACGCCGTGTTATATCACGTGGATAGAAAGGGTGGGGAACGAGCGGTCATCCCAGCACCTTTGCGCGACGACCTCATCCGGGAAACACACGAGATTTACGCGCACGTCGGTGGAGATAAAACGGTACGAATTATATCTAACGATTTCTACGTGCAGAAACTACACCGACGTGCGAGGAAATTAATAGCCACGTGTGACACGTGCCAACGCGTAAAAAGTCCCACCCATGCAATACACGCCGACATGCAAAGCATAATTCCGAGGTGTCCGCTCGATATAGTATCCATTGACTATTATGGTCCTTTACCGATATCTAGGGGTGGAGTAAGGTATATTCTGGTATTGGAAGAACTATTTACAAAATTCGTGAAGCTCTATCCAATGCGAAACGCGACTACACCCGTAACAATCTCGCGCATTTTCAAGCAATTTATTCCGACCTACGGAAAGCCCCGGAAAATCCTCACCGACCACGGAACACAGTTTACCTCGAAGAAGTGGACGGAAACACTACAGAAGGAGGGAATACACCACGTCCTGTCCTCAATACGACATCCACAGAGCAACCCGGTCGAGCGGGTCAACCGCGAAATCGGAAGGATATTTCGCACCTTGGCGGCGCACGCACACGCATCATGGGCCCAATGGGTAAGCGTGATAGAAACCTGTTGCAACGAGGTGGCTCACGATAGCACGGGCTACACACCAACAGAACTCCTGCTAAAGGAAAAGCCCGTGCGACCCTGGTCGAAATGGTTTCAACACGCCAAGAAAGACGATGCAACCGGCGAAGAGCAATACGATACTAAGCTGCAGCTCGCGTTCCGACGTATGTCAAACAAAGCACGACTACGCTGTGAGCGTGCGAACGCCGGAAAAAGACATCAGGAATACAAACTGGGCGAGCTAGTGCTGCTGAAAACAAATCCGGTGTCGAATGCTGCCGACCGGGAAATTGCTAAATTTTTTCACCTGTACGAAGGCCCATACGAGGTAGTCCACAAAAAGGGGCCATCGACGTATATACTCGGAAGACCACAAACAAAAGAAATACGGGGCACATTCCACACCTCATCTCTACGCCCTTATCACCAGCTAGAGAGAGAGACCACGAAAACAAAACAACAGCTATAGGTCACCATGGTCGTACGAGCAAGGGATTCCGAGAAAGCTCCGAAATCAATCCGGAATAAAAGGCAGTACCACACCCAGCCAGAGCACATTCTGGTAGCAAACACCAACATGAGCACACCGAGAGAGAATCCGCAGCAGGCCGACGCCAGTACCCAAGCATACGCGGCGTGGGCGATGATAAGCCGGCCGACGCAAACGGGAATGGACATCCATTTCCACGATCCACCGCCACCAACCTTGGTGACAAAGACGGCCCGACCGTGGAAACTCGGGAGATGCCGGAGGCGGCGATATGCTGCCGGAGTGGCCATCCAAGCCAGCGCAAAAAGGATGCCGGCGCAGACACAAACTCCACAAGGGGGGCCGGGTGTGCCACACCGGAGATGGGCAAGCCTCGGACGTGGTCGAGCTCGGGACGAGGACGCCCTAAAACCGGAGGAGGAGAGGCCGGGTGCGGCCGAAACCGGGAGCACGGAGGCTGCCGCCGTAGACATGTCATGGGAAGTGATCCCGGAGCAACCGCAGGACACCGGCGAAACAAAAACCACAAACGACTCCGATGCGTCATGGGAGTCGTGCGTGTGGGAAGAGGACCCAATGGTCGAAATCCCTGAGCTGAATCCCCGAGACCCACTGGGATTGATGACGTTGACGGAAAGTGCGATCGAGAAGTTACTGGAGTCACCGGCGACCGAGGAGTGAGTCGACAGTGCAGTGATCCCAGTGCTCCGCGAAGGAGAAAGAAAAGTCGGTTTCACGTGCAGTGTCCGACCGGGATATTTCAGTTATTTATTTTGGTGTGCCACGTGTTATTGAACAAACATATTTAAGTTAAGGGCGCACGGCGTTATCGAACAATTAGTACACGGTTGTTTTTTTTTCTTCTCTCTTAATTTCATGCGAATTTAATACTGCAAAGAGTTCCTTTCGATGAGTACCTCGTGTAAGTAAAAGTACCACACACGGAGTTTAGTTTCGCGCACAGTACTACAGCGGCATATTTTTTTTGTTTCTCTTTCTTTTGTTTTCCTTTTTCTTTATTTACGTTAAAAGTGTTCGAGAGAAGTAATAGTACGTAGTTGTTAGTCGTCGCAAGACGGTTCTACATATTCTTCGCAACAAAGACGTTTCATTTATTAGTTAGAATTGTTCGTTTTTCTATTTTTTTATTAACACTGCGTTACAATTATTATTAGCAAAATGAACAGTGTAACTGACACGTTTTCGGTTACCGTCGTTTTCACCAAAGACATGTTCGGCGAGACACACGGCGCGGTCGAACATCGTGACGTTTCCGTGGATACACTGCGATACGACATTTTTTTTTGTTATCTTTGCTACAAAGACTGAGCCATATGTATTTTATTTTTTCTCTTTTCTTTTGTGTAGACTGCGATGCGTTTAGTATTAAAAAAAAGGGACATTTCAGTTCGCTCGGGTCAGAACATTGTGATATTCTTTTTTTACTGTGTTACATTCTTGTTATATTTTTTTTTTGCGTGGTTCCTACGTTGCTACAAAAACTGAATTACGAATCTCCGTGGTTGTGTTCGAGATTCCCAATGCAGATAAACTGCGTACCTGCACTGGTAATCTCGAGCGTGGGGGAGGGGGTAATATGTAACCGTACAGGTTACATATTGATACACCCCATAGATCGAACGTCGATGTCGACCCCACCATAACGCTCCGTGACGTAGCCCGCGAGTTCGGACGGAGAAAAGGACCGCGAGATATCGCGACACTTGTCGTAATGCGCACGCATCGATCCCCACTCGATACCGATCGAAGGAGGTCGATGCGTGCCGCAGATAGATCACTCTACATCTGGAAGCGGTTCTAGCCGCACGCGTCTCGCGAAGTGTCCCGTCGGCGAAACACGGTACGCGATCGAGGGGTCAAACCGAGCCGATAGAACAGGCAAACCGACTGTTCTATCCTCGACACGTACGCGCCTCAAACCGAGGAGTCACAGGTGCAAACTGCGCTGTGGCATTGCCGACCATTAAGACGCAGTTTGTGTTCTGTGTAATTATCACGGGTTATTTAAAATTCATAAATCTTTCGTCGTAATCGTGGTACCGAGTGGACACTTCGTCATCGTAACTTTCGGGGTTCTTGTTCGAAATGCCCATCACTGCTTCGGTAGGATTTGCATGGTCGTGATCATTCTGCCGCTATCAATCAGGAACACGTTCGGAGGCCACGTATCGTGCTGAAGAGCGTAGTCCTTGGTAGCGTGGCGTGACCTACGGCTTGGTGTGCGTCTCCATCCAGACCACTCGTACGAGGATTCGGACGAGTGTATGGACGGTCTGACAAGTCCACAATCGTGCAGTGCGTCGTACGCATACGGCTTGTTCGAACGAACTCACAATTTCCCTTCGGGTCGATTCGATACGACCGAACCTTGCACAATCCTTGTCATTCTGCCGCTGCTTACACGGAGATTGCTCGGAGGCCACGTATCGTGCTGAAGAGTAAACTCCTCGGTCGCGTGGAGTGCCAGGGGTTTTTAGTGTGTGTCTCCAACCGGACTCCTCGTACGCATTCGCGGCCGAGTGTACGGTTGGTTAGACAGGTCACAAATTCGCATATCGTGAGGCGCGATACACATTCAAATCGTTAGAATCGTTTATAAAAAGGAACCAGGTGTAGAGGCAAAGCGAGCGAACTGCGTGCGTCGTAACACGGCGTACATTGCGTGTTTACGTGTTGCGAGAACTCGGTACGGATTACCGTTACGCGGTATTCAGCGCGTCGTCATTGAGGAATTTATTGCCCCGTACGTCGGGACAGATCACGAGTCGTTCTGTAAACAAATAGCTCATCTCCGAGCATACCGGAGAGATTGCTCGTCAAAACAAAAATAGTTCTTCCAAGAATATACTGCCAATTTTACCAGTAATTTGTCTACAAGCTTTATTTGTCTCGTCCAAACCTCGCCGCTTTCCAGTGCCTGGAGGCACGAATCCATCTCCTTCGCGAATTTACACGCGTAGGGAATTGGGGGGTAGTAACCGGCCCCCGTGTCTTAATATAAATAACCCTTGAGTCATCGGGACAGGGAAAAATCCAATCAACACAGTCGAAAGAGGAATGTACGGTTACAATCCTCTATCGTATCCTATCCTCTATCATGTCCAATCGTATATCCTATCCGCAATCCTATCCTATCCTCTATCCTATAATATCCTCTATCCTTTCTAATGATCTATCCTACCCTCTATACTATCCTATCCGCTTTCCTATCCTATCCTGTTTCCTATCCTATCCTCTGTAATATCGTATCCTCTATCATATCCTATCCTCTTTACCATAATATCATCTTTCCTATCCTATTCTCTATCCTATCTTATCCTCTATCCTATCCTATTCTCAATCCTATCCTATCCTCTATCCTATCCAATCCCCTATCCTATCCTCTACAATATCGTACCCCTATCATATCCTATCCTCTTTCCCATAATATCATCTATTATATCCTATACTCTATCCTATCCAATCCCCTATCCTATTCTCTATCCTGTCGTATCCTCTATCATATCCTATCCTCAATCCTAACCTATCCTCTATCCTATCCTATCCTCAATCGGTATCCTATCCTGTATCGTATCCTATCCTCTATCCTATCCTATCATCTATCCTATCCTATCCTTTTTACTATCCTATCCTATTTCCTATCCTATCCTCAATCCTATCCTCTCCTCTATCCTATACAATCCCCTATCCTATTCTCTATTCTATCCTATCCTCTATCCTATGTTATCCTCAATCCTATTCTATCCTCTATCCTATCCTATCCTCTATCCTATCCGATCCTCAATCCTATCCTATCCTCTATCCTATCCAATCCCCTATCCTATCCTCTGACCTATCCTCTATCCTCTGTCCTATCCTCTATCCTATCCTATCCTCTATCCTATATTATCCTTTATACTATCCAATCCTCTATCGTATCCTGTATCCTACCCTATCCTCTATAATATCCTATCCTCTATCCTATCCTATCCTCTACAATATCGTATCCTCTATCATATACTATCCTTTTTCCCATAATATCATCTATCCTATCCTATTCTTTATCCTATCCTATCCTCTATCCTATCTTATCCTCAATCCTATTCTATCCACAATCCTATCCTATCCTCTATCCTACCCAATCCCCAATCCTATCCTCTGTCCCATCCTCTGTCCTATCCTATCCTCTATATTATACTATCCTCTATCCTATCCTACCCCCTATACTTCCCTATCCACAATCCTATCCTATCCTCTATAATATCGTATCCTTCATCATATCCTATCCTCTATCCTAGAAGATCATCTATCCTATCGTATTCTCTAACCTACCCTATCCTCTATCCTATCTTATCCTCAATCCTATTCTATCCTCTATCCTATCCTACCCTCTATCCTATCCTATCCTCAATCCTATTCGCTCCAATATCCTATCCTATCCTCTATCCTATCCTATCCTCAATCCTATCCTATCCTCTATCCTATCCAATCCCCTATCCTATCCTCTACAATATCGTATCCCCTATAATATCCTATCCTCTTTCCCATAATATCATCTATCCTATCCTATTCTCTATCCTATCCTATCGTCTATCCTATCTTATCCTCAATCCTATTCTATCCTCTATCCTATCCTATCCTCTATCATATCCTATCCTCTGTCCTATCCTATCCTCTATAATATCGTATCCTCTATCATATCCTATCCTCTCTCCTATAATATCATCTATCCTATCCTATCCTATCCTCTATCCTATCCAATCCCCTAACCTATCCTCTATCCTATCTTATCCTCAATCCTATTCTATCCTCTATCCTATCCTATCCTCTATCCTATCCTATCCTCAATCCTATCCTATCCTCTATCCTATCCAATCCCCTATCCTATACTCTACAATGTCGTATCCCCTATCATATCCTATCCTCTTTCCATTAATATCACCTATCCTATCCTATTCTCTAACCTATCCTATAATCTATCCTATCCTATCGTCTATCGTATCCTATCCTCTATCCTATCCAACCCCCTATCCTATCCTCTATCCTGTCGTATCCTCTATCCTATCCAATCCCCTATCCTATCCTCTGCAATATAGTATCCCCTATCATATCCTATCCTCTTTCCCATAATATCATCTATCCTATCCTATTCTCTATCCTATCCTATCCTCTATCCTATCTTATCCTCAATCCTATTCGATCCAATATCCTATCCTATCCTCTATCCTATCCTATCCTTAATCCTATCCTATCGTCTATCCTATCCAATCCCCTATCCTATCCTCTACAATATCGTATCCCCTATCATATCCTATCCTCATTCCCATAATATCATCTATCCTATCCTATTCTCTATCCTATCCTATCCTCTATCCTATCTTATCCTCAATCCTATTCTATCCTCTATCCTATCCTATTCTCTCTCCTATCCTATCCTCTATAATATCGTATCCTCTATCATATCCTATCCTCTATCCTATAATATCATCTATCCTATCCTATTCTCTACCCTATCCTATCCTCTATCCTATAATATCCTCTATCATATCCAATCCCCTATCCTATCATCTATCCTATCCTGTTCTGTATCCTATCCTCAATCCTATCCTATCCTCTATCCTATCCTATCCTCTATCCTATCCAATCCCCTAACCTATCCTCTATCCTATCTTATCCTCAATCCTATTCTATCCTCTATCCTATCCTATCCTCTATCCTATCCTATCCTCAATCCTATCCTATCCTCTATCCTATCCTATCCTCCATCCTATCCTATCCTCTATAATATCGTATCCTCTATCCTATAATATCATCTATCCTATCCTAT
The DNA here is from genome assembly GCF_050948215.1 of Halictus rubicundus. Taxonomy (NCBI): domain Eukaryota; kingdom Metazoa; phylum Arthropoda; class Insecta; order Hymenoptera; family Halictidae; genus Halictus; species Halictus rubicundus. Next base: position 16,074 of record NW_027488781.1, read on the forward strand.
TCGCTATCCTATCCTAGGATATCGTCTACCGTATACTATCCTCTATCTTTTCCAATCCCCTATCCTATCCTCTGTCCTATCCTCTATCCTATCGTATCCTCTGTCCAATCCCATATCCCATCCTCTATCCTATCCTATCCTCTATCCTCACATATCCTCTACCATATCCTATCCCCTATCCTATCATCTATCCTATCCTATTCTCTATCCTATCCTATGCTCTATAATATCGTATCCTCTATCATATCATATCATCTTTCCCATAATATCATCTATCCTATCCTATCCTCTATCCTTTCCTATCTTCTATAATATCGTATCCACTATCATATCCTATCCTCTTTCCTATAATATCAGCTATCCTATCCTATTCTCAATCCTATCCTATCCTCTATCCTGTCCTATCCTTTATACTATCCAATCCTCTATCGTATCCTCTATCCTACCCTATCCTCTATTGTATCCTATCCTCTATCCTATCCTATCATCTACAATATCGTATCCTCTATCATATCCTATCCTCTTTCCCATAATATCATCTATCCTATCCTATCCTCTATCCTATCTTATCCTCAATCCTATTCTATCCTTCAATCCTATCCTATCCTCTATCCTATCCTACCCCCTATACTTCCCTATCCACAATCCTATCCTATCCTCTATTATATGCTATACTGTATCCTATCCTATCCTCTATAATATCGTATCCTCTATCATATCCTATCTCATCCTCTATCCTATCCTATCCTCTATCCTGTCCTATCCTTTATCCTATCCTATCCTCTATCCTATCCTATCCTCTATCCAATCATATCATTTATAATATCGTATCCTCTATTCTATAATATCATCTATCCTATTCTATTCTCTATCCTCTCCTATCCTATCCTCTATCATATCCTATCCTGTATCCTATCCTATCCTATTTCCTATCCTATCCTCAATCCTATCCACAATCCTATCCTTTCCTCTATTATATCCTATTCTCTATCCTATCCTATCCTCTATCCTATAATATCCTCTATCCTATCCACTCCTCTATCCTATACTCTATCCTATCCTCTATGCTATCCTATCCTCTATCCTATCATATCCTTTATGCTATCCTATCCTTAATCCTATCCTATCCTTAATCCTATCCTATCCTATCCTATCCTCTATCCTATCCTATCCTCTATCCTATCTTATCCTCTATCGTATCCAATCCCCTATCCTGTCCTCGATCATATCCTATCCTCTATCCTCCCCAATTACCTATCCTATTCTCTATCCTATCCTTTCCTCTCTCCTATCCTATCATCTATCCTATACTATCCTCTTTCCTATCCTATCCTCTATCCTATCCTATCCTCTATCCTATCCTATCCTCTATCCTATCCTCTATCCTATCCTCTATCCTATCCTCTATCCTATCCTATCCTCTATACTATCCTATCCTCTTTTCTATCCTATCCTGAATCCTATCCTATCCTCTATCCTATCCAATCCCCAATTCTATCCTATCCTGCATCCTATAATATCATCTATCCTATCCTATTCTCTATCCTATCCTATCCTATCCTCTATCGTATCCTATCCCCTATCATATCCAATCCTGTATCCTATCCTCGATCCTATCCTAACCTAAATCCTATCCTATCCTCTTTCCTATCCTATCCTCAATCCTATTCGATCCTCTATCATATCCTATCCCCTATCCTATCCAATACCCTATCCTATCCTCTGTCCTATCCTCTATCGTATCCTATCCTCTATACTATCCTATCCTCTTTTCTATCCTATCCTGAATCCTATCCTATCCTCTATCCTATCCAATCCCCTATCCTATTCTCTATCCTATCCTATCCTCTATCCTATCTTATCCTCAATCCTATTCTATACTCTATCCTATCCTATCCTTTATACTATCCAATCCTCTATCGTATCCTCTACCCTATCCTATCCTCTATACTATCCTATCCTCTACAATATCGTATCCTCTATCATATCCTATCCTCTTTCCAATAATATTATATCCTCTATCCTATCCTATCCTCTATCCTATCCTATCCTCTATCCTAACCTATCCTCTATCCTATCCTATCCTCTATCCTATCCTATCCTCTATCCTATCCTATCCTCTATCCTATCCTATCCTCTATCCTATCTTATCGTCAAACCTATTCTATCCTCTATCCTATCCTATCCTCTATCCTATCCAATCCCATATCCTATCCTCTATACTATACTATCCTCTATCCTATCCTATCCCCTATACTATCCTGTCCACAATCCTATCCTATCCTCTATTATATGCTATACTGTATCCTATCCTATCCTCTATAATATCGTATCCTTCATCATATCCTATCCTCTATCCTATCCTACCCTCTATCCTATCCAATCCCCTATCCTATCCTCTGTCCTATCCTCTATCCTATCCTATCCTCTATCCTATCCTATCCTTTATACTATCCAATCCTCTATCGTATCCTCTATCCTACCCTATCCTCTTTCCTATCCTATCCTCTATCCCATCCTATCCTCTACAATATCGTATCCTCTATCATATCCTATCCTCCTTCCCATAATATCATCTATCCTATCCTATTCTCTATCCTATCCTATCCTCTATCCTATCTTATCCTCAATCCTATTCTATCCTTCAATCCTATCCTATCCTCTATCCTATCCTACCCCCTATACTTCCCTATCCACAATCCTATCCTATCCTCTATTATATGCTATACTGTATCCTATCCTATCCTCTATAATATCGTATCCTTCATCATATCCTATCCTCTATCCTATCCTACCCTCTATCCTATCCAATCCCCTATCCTATCCTCTGTCCTATCCTCTATCCTATCCTATCCTCTATCCTATCCTATCCTTTATACTATCCAATCCTCTATCGTATCCCCTATCCTACCCTATCCTCTTTCCTATTCTATCCTTCAATCCTATCCTATCCTCTATCCTATCCTACCCCCTATACTTCCCTATCCACAATCCTATCCTATCCTCTATTATATGCTATACTGTATCCTATCCTATCCTCTATAATATCGTATCCTTCATCATATCCTATCCTCTAACCTAGAAGATCATCTATCCTATCCTATTCTCTATCCTACCCTATCCTCTATCCTATCTTATCCTCAATCCTATTCTATCCTCTATCCTATCCTATCCTCTATCCTATCCTATCCTCAATCCAATCCTATCCTCTATCCTATCCAATCCCCTATCCTATCCTCTATCCTATCCTATCGTCTATAATATCGTATCCTCTATCATATCGTATCCTCTTTCCTATAATATCATCTATCCTATCCTATCCTCTATCCTATTCAATCCCCTACCCTATCCTCTATCCTATCTTATCCTAAATCCTATTCTAACCTCTATCCTATCCTATCCTCTATCCTATCTTATCCTCAATCCTATTCTATACTCTATCCTATCCTATCCTTTATACTATCCAATCCTCTATCGTATCCTCTACCCTATCCTATCCTCTATACTATCCTATCCTCTACAATATCGTATCCTCTATCATATCCTATCCTCTTTCCAATAATATTATATCCTCTATCCTATCCAATCCCCTATCCTATCCTCTATCCTATCCTATCCTCTATCCTATCCTATCCTCTATCCTAACCTATCCTCTATCCTATCCTATCCTCTATCCTATCCTATCCTCTATCCTATCCTATCCTCTATCCTATCTTATCGTCAATCCTATTCTATCCTCTATCCTATCCTATCCTCTATCCTATCCAATCCCATATCCTATCCTCTATACTATACTATCCTCTATCCTATCCTATCCCCTATACTATCCTGTCCACATTCCTATCCTATCCTCTATTATATGCTATACTTTATCCTATCCTGTCCTCTATAATATCGTATCCTTCATCATATCCTATCCTCTATCCTATCCTACCCTCTATCCTATCCAATCCCCTATCCTATCCTCTGTCCTATCCTCTATCCTATCCTATCCTCTATCCTATCCTATCCTTTATACTATCCAATCCTCTATCGTATCCTCTATCCTACCCTATCCTCTATCCTATCCTATCCTCTATCCTATCCTATCCTCTACAATATCGTATCCTCTATCATATCCTATCCTCTTTCCCATAATATCATCTATCCTATCGTATTCTCTATCCTATCATATCCTCTATCCTATCTTATCCTCTACAATATCGTATCCTCTATCATATCCTATCCTCTTTCCCATAATATCATCTATCCTATCCTATTCTCTATCCTATCCTATCCTCTATCCTATCTTATCCTCAATCCTATTCTATCCTTCAATCCTATCCTATTCTCTATCCTATCCTACCCCCTATACTATCCTGTCCACAATCCTATCCTATCCTCTATTATATGCTATACTGTATCCTATCCTATCCTCTATAATATCGTATCCTTCATCATATCCTATCCTCTATCCTATCCTACCCTCTATCCTATCCAATCCCCTATCCTATCCTCTGTCCTATCCTCTATCCTATCCTATCCTCTATCCTATCCTATCCTTTATACTATCCAATCCTCTATCGTATCCTCTATCCTACCCTATCCTCTATCCTATCCTATCCTCTATCATATCCTATCCTCTTTCCCATAATATCATCTATCCTATCCTATTCTCTATCCTATCCTATACTCTATCCTATCTTATCCTCAATCCTATTGTATCCTCAATCCTATCCTATCCTCTATCCTACCCAATCCCCTATCCTATCCTCTGTCCCATCCTCTGTCCTATCCTATCCTCTATATTATACTATCCTCTATCCTATCCTACCCCCTATACTTCCCTATCCACAATCCTATCCTATCCTCTATTATATGCTATACTGTATCCTATCCTATCCTCTATAATATCGTATCCTTCATCATATCCTATCCTCTATCCTAGAAGATCATCTATCCTATCCTATTCTCTATCCTACCCTCTCCTCTATCCTATCTTATTCTCAATCCTATCCTATACTCTATCCTATCCTATCCTCTATCCTATCCTATCATCTATCCTATCCAATCCTCAACCCTATCCTATCCTCAATCCTATCCTATACTCTATACTATACTATCCTCTATCCTATCCTATCCCCTATACTATCCTATCCTATCCACTATCCTATCCCATCCTCAATCCCATCCTATCATCTATCGTCTCCTATCCTCTATCATATCCAATCTCCTATCCTATCCTCTATCCTATCCAATCCCATATCCTATCCTCTATCATATCCTATCCTCTATAATATCGTATCCTCTATCATATCCTATCCTCTATCCTAGAATATCATCTATCCTATCCTATTCTCTACCCTATCCTATCATCTATCCTATAATATCCTCTATCATATCCAATCCCCTATCCTTCATCATATCCTATCCTCTATCCTAGAAGATCATCTATCCTATCCTACTCTCTATCCTACCCTCTCCTCTATCCTATCTTATTCTCAATCCTATTCTATCCTCTATCCTATCCTATCCTCTATCCTATCCTATCCTCAATCCTATCCTATCCTCTATCCTATCCTATCCTCTATACTATCCTATCATCTATCCTATCCAATCCTCAACCCTATCCTATCCTCAATCCGATCCTATACTCTATCCTATCCTATCCTCTATCATAACCTATCCTCTATCCTACCCTATCCTATCCTCTATCCTATCCTATCCTCTATTCTATCCTATCGTCTATCGTATGCTATCCTCTATCCTATCAAACCCCCTATCCTATCCTCTATCCTGTCCTATCCTCTATCCTATCCTATCCCCAATCCTATCCTATCCTCTATCCTATCCTATCCTCGTTGCTATACTATCATCTATCCTATTCTATCCTCTATCCTATCCTATCCTCTATAATATCGTATCCTCTATCCTATAATATCATCTATCCTATCCTATCCTCGTTCCCATCTTATCCTCAATCCTATTCTATACTCTATCCTATCCTTTCCTCTATCCTATCCTATCCTCTATCCTAAACTATCCTCTATACTATCCTATCCTCTTTCCTATACTATCCTCACTCCTATCCTTTCTTCTATCCTATACTATCCTCTATCCTATCCTATCCTATCCTTTTTACTATCTTATCCTCAATCCTATCCTATCCTCTATGCTATCCTATCCTCTATCCTATACTATCCTCAATCCTATCCTATCCTCTATCCTATCCTATCCTCTATACTATCCTATCCTCTATCCTATAATATCATCTATCCTATCCAATCCTCAACCCTATCCTATCCTCAATCCTATCCTATACTCTATCCTATCCTATCCTCTATCCTATCCTATCGTCTATCCTATCCAATCCTCAACCCTATCCTATCCTCAATCCTATCCTATACTCTATCCTATCCTATCCTCTATCCTAACCTATCCTCTATACTACCCTATCCTATCCCCTATCCTGTCCTCGATCATATCCTATCCTCTATCCTCCCCAATTACCTATCCAATTCTCTATCCTATCCTTTCCTCTCTCCTATCCTATCATCTATCCTATACTATCCACTTTCCTATCCTATCCTCTATCCTATCCTATCCTCTATCCTATCCTCTATCCTATCCTCTATCCTATCCTATACTCTATACTATCCTATCCTCTTTTCTATCCTATCCTGAATCCTATCCTATCCTCTATCCTATCCAATCCCCAATTCTATCCTACCCTACATCCTATAATGTCATCTATCCTATCCTATTCTCTATCCTATCCTATCCTATCCTCTATCGTATCCTATCCCCTATCATATCCAATCCTATATCCTATCCTCGATCCTATCCTAACCTAAATCCTATCCTATCCTCTTTCCTATCCTATCCTCAATCCTATTCGATCCTCTATCATATCCTATCATTTATCCTATCCAATACCCTATCCTATCCTCTGTCCTATCCTCTATCGTATCCTATCCTCTATACTATCCTATCCTCTTTTCTATCCTATCCTGAATCCTATCCTATCCTCTATCCTATCCAATCCCCTATCCTATTCTCTATCCTATCCTATCCTCTATCCTATCTTATCCTCAATCCTATTCTATACTCTATCCTATCCTATCCTTTATACTATCCAATCCTCTATCGTATCCTCTACCCTATCCTATCCTCTATACTATCCTATCCTCTACAATATCGTATCCTCTATCATATCCTATCCTCTTTCCAATAATATTATATCCTCTATCCTATCCAATCCCCTATCCTATCCTCTATCCTATCTTATCCTCTATCCTATCCTATCCTCTATCCTAACCTATCCTCTATCCTATCCTATCCTCTATCCTATCCTATCCTCTATCCTATCCTATCCTCTATCCTATCCTATCCTCTATCCTATCTTATCGTCAATCCTATTCTATCCTCTATCCTATCCTATCCTCTATCCTATCCAATCCCATATCCTATCCTCTATACTATACTATCCTATCCAATCCCATATCCTATCCTCTATACTATACTATCCTCTATCCTATCCTATCCCCTATACTATCGTGTCCACAATCCTATCCTATCCTCTATTATATGCTATACTGTATCCTATCCTATCCTCTATAATATCGTATCCTTCATCATATCCTATCCTCTAACCTAGAAGATCATCTATCCTATCCTATTCTCTATCCTACCCTATCCTCTATCCTATCTTATCCTCAATCCTATTCTATCCTCTATCCTATCCTATCCTCTATCCTATCCTATCCTCAATCCAATCCTATCCTCTATCCTATCCAATCCCCTATACTATCCTCTACCCTATCCTATCCCCTATACTATCCTGTCCACAATCCTATCCTATCCTCTATTATATGCTATACTGTATCCTATCCTATCCTCTATAATATCGTATCCTTCATCATATCCTATCCTCTATCCTATCCTACCCTCTATCCTATCCAATCCCCTATCCTATCCTCTGTCCTATCCTCTATCCTATCCTATCCTCTATCCTATCCTATCCTTTATACTATCCAATCCTCTATCGTATCCCCTATCCTACCCTATCCTCTTTCCTATCCTATCCTCTATCCTATCCTATCCTCTACAATATCGTATCCTCTATCATATCCTATCCTCCTTCCCATAATATCATCTATCCTATCCTATTCTCTATCCTATCCTATCCTCTATCCTATCTTATCCTCAATCCTATTCTATCCTTCAATCCTATCCTATCCTCTATCCTATCCTACCCCCTATACTTCCCTATCCACAATCCTATCCTATCCTCTATTATATGCTATACTGTATCCTATCCTATCCTCTATAATATCGTATCCTTCATCATATCCTATCCTCTAACCTAGAAGATCATCTATCCTATCCTATTCTCTATCCTACCCTATCCTCTATCCTATCTTATCCTCAATCCTATTCTATCCTCTATCCTATCCTATCCTCTATCCTATCCTATCCTCAATCCAATCCTATCCTCTATCCTATCCAATCCCCTATACTATCCTCTACCCTATCCTATCCCCTATACTATCCTGTCCACAATCCTATCCTATCCTCTATTATATGCTATACTGTATCCTATCCTATCCTCTATAATATCGTATCCTTCATCATATCCTATCCTCTATAATATCGTATCCTTCATCATATCCTATCCTCTATCCTATCCTACCCTCTATCCTATCCAATCCCCTATCCTATCCTCTGTCCTATCCTCTATCCTATCCTATCCTCTATCCTATCCTATCCTTTATACTATCCAATCCTCTATCGTATCCCCTATCCTACCCTATCCTCTTTCCTATCCTATCCTCTATCCTATCCTATCCTCTACAATATCGTATCCTCTATCATATCCTATCCTCCTTCCCATAATATCATCTATCCTATCCTATTCTCTATCCTATCCTATCCTCTATCCTATCTTATCCTCAATCCTATTCTATCCTTCAATCCTATCCTATCCTCTATCCTATCCTACCCCCTATACTTCCCTATCCACAATCCTATCCTATCCTCTATTATATGCTATACTGTATCCTATCCTATCCTCTATAATATCGTATCCTTCATCATATCCTATCCTCTAACCTAGAAGATCATCTATCCTATCCTATTCTCTATCCTACCCTATCCTCTATCCTATCTTATCCTCAATCCTATTCTATCCTCTATCCTATCCTATCCTCTATCCTATCCTATCCTCAATCCAATCCTATCCTCTATCCTATCCAATCCCCTATCCTATCCTCTATCCTATCCTATCCTCTATAATATCGTATCCTCTATCATATCGTATCCTCTTTCCTATAATATCATCTATCCTATCCTATCCTATCCTCTATCCTATTCAATCCCCTACCCTATCCTCTATCCTATCTTATCCTCAATCCTATTCTAACCTCTATTCTATCCTATCCTCTATCATATGTTATCCTCAATCCTATTCTATCCTCTATCCTATCCTATCCTCTATCCTATCCTATCCTCAATCCTATCCTATCCTCTATCCTATCCAATCCCCTATCCTATCCTCTGTCCTATCCTCTATCCTATCCTATCCTCTATCCTTTCCTATCCTCTATAATATCGTATCCACTATCATATCCTATCCTCTTTCCTATAATATCAGCTATCCTATCCTATTCTCAATCCTATCCTATCCTCTATCCTATCCAATAAACTATCCTATCCTCTATGCTGTCCTATCCTCTATCCTATCCTATCTTCAATCCTATCCTATCCTCTATCCTATCCAATCCCCTATCATATCCTCTGTCCTATCCTCTATCCTATCCTATCCTCTATACTATACTATCCTCTATACTATACTATCCTCTATCGTATCCTATCCTCTATAATATCGTATCCACTGTCATATCCTATCCTCTTTCCTATAATATCATCTACCGTATCCTATTCTCTATCCTATCCAATCCTCTATCCTATCCTATCGTCTATCGTATCCTATCCTCTATCCTATCCAATCCCTTATCTTATCCTCTATCCTGTCCTATCCTCTATCCTATCCTATCCCCAATCCTATTCTATCCTATCCTCAATCCTATCCTATCCTCTATGCTATCCTATGCTCTATCCTATCCTATCCTCTATGATATCCTATCCTCTTTCCTATAATATCATCTATCCTATCCTATCCACTATAATATCGTATCCTCTATCCTATAATATCATCTATCCTATCCTATTCTCTATCCTATCCTATCCTATCCACTATCCTATCCTATCCTGAATCCTATCCTATCCTCCATCCTATCCTATCCTTTATACTATCCAATACTCTATCGTATCCTCTATCCTATCCTCTACAATATCGTATCGACTGTCATATCCTATCCTCTATCCTATAATATCATCTATCCTATCCTATCCTCAACCCTTTCCTATCCGCAATCCTATCCTATCCTCTATCCTATAATATCCTCTATCCTATCCTATCCTTAATCCTATCCTATCCTTAATCCTATCCTATCTTCTATCGTATCCTATCCTCTATACTATCCTATTCTCTATCCTATAATATCATCTATCCTATCCTATCCTCAACCCTATCCTATCCACAATCCTATCCTATCCTCTATCCTATCCTATCCTCTATCCTATCCTATCCTCCATCCTATCCTATCCTCTATAATATCGTATCCTCTATCCTATAATATCATCTATCCTATCCTATTCGCTATCCTATCCTAGGATATCGTCTACCGTATACTATCCTCTATCTTTTCCAATCCCCTATCCTATCCTCTGTCCTATCCTCTATCCTATCGTATCCTCTGTCCAATCCCATATCCCATCCTCTATCCTATCCTATCCTCTATCCTAACATATCCTCTACCATATCCTATCCCCTATCCTATCATCTATCCTATCCTATTCTCTATCCTATCCTATGCTCTATAATATCGTATCCTCTATCATATCATATCATCTTTCCCATAATATCATCTATCCTATCCTATCCTCTATCCTTTCCTATCCTCTATAATATCGTATCCACTATCATATCCTATCCTCTTTCCTATAATATCAGCTATCCTATCCTATTCTCAATCCTATCCTATCCTCTATCCTGTCCTATCCTTTATACTATCCAATCCTCTATCGTATCCTCTATCCTACCCTATCCTCTATTGTATCCTATCCTCTATCCTATCCTATCATCTACAATATCGTATCCTCTATCATATCCTATCCTCTTTCCCATAATATCATCTATCCTATCCCATCCTCTATCCTATCCTATCCTCTATCGTCTCCTATCCTCTATCATATCCAATCCCCTATCCTATCCTCTATCCTGTCCTATCCTTTATCCTATCCTATCCTCTATCCTATCCTATCCTCTATCCAATCATATCATGTATAATATCGTATCCTCTATTCTATAATATCATCTATCCTATTCTATTCTCTATCCTCTCCTATCCTATCCTCTATCATATCCTATCCTGTATCCTATCCTATCCTATTTCCTATCCTATCCTCAATCCTATCCACAATCCTATCCTTTCCTCTATTATATCCTATTCTCTATCCTATCCTATCCTCTATCCTATAATACCCTCTATCCTATCCACTCCTCTATCCTATACTCTATCCTATCCTCTATGCTATCCTATCCTCTATCCTATCATATCCTTTATGCTATCCTATCCTTAATCCTATCCTATCCTTAATCCTATCCTATCCTATCCTATCCTATCCTATCCTCTATCCTATCCTATCCTCTATCCTATCTTATCCTCTATCGTATCCAATCCCCTATCCTGTCCTCGATCATATCCTATCCTCTACCCTCCCCAATTACCTATCCTATTCTCTATCCTATCCTTTCCTCTCTCCTATCCTATCATCTATCCTATACTATCCACTTTCCTATCCTATCCTCTATCCTATCCTATCCTCTATCCTATCCTCTATCCTATCCTCTATCCTATCCTATCCTCTATACTATCCTATCCTCTTTTCTATCCTATCCTGAATCCTATCCTATCCTCTATCCTATCCAATCCCCAATTCTATCCTATCCTACATCCTATAATATCATCTATCCTATCCTATTCTCTATCCTATCCTATCCTATCCTCTATCGTATCCTATCCCCTATCATATCCAATCCTATATCCTATCCTCGATCCTATCCTAACCTAAATCCTATCCTATCCTCTTTCCTATCCTATCCTCAATCCTATTCGATCCTCTATCATATCCTATCCTCTATCCTATCCAATACCCTATCCTATCCTCTGTCCTATCCTCTATCGTATCCTATCCTCTATACTATCCTATCCTCTTTTCTATCCTATCCTGAATCCTATCCTATCCTCTATCCTATCCAATCCCCTATCCTAATCTCTATCCTATCCTATCCTCTATCCTATCTTATCCTCAATCCTATTCTATACTCTATCCTATCCTATCCTTTATACTATCCAATCCTCTATCGTATCCTCTACCCTATCCTATCCTCTATACTATCCTATCCTCTACAATATCGTATCCTCTATCATATCCTATCATCTTTCCAATAATATTATATCCTCTATCCTATCCAATCCCCTATCCTATCCTCTATCCTATCCTATCCTCTATCCTATCCTATCCTCTATCCTAACCTATCCTCTATCCTATCCTATCCTCTATCCTATCCTATCCTCTATCCTATCCTATCCTCTATCCTATCCTATCCTCTATCCTATCTTATCGTCAATCCTATTCTATCCTCTATCCTATCCTATCCTCTATCCTATCCAATCCCATATCCTATCCTCTATACTATACTATCCTCTATCCTATCCTATCCCCTATACTATCCTGTCCACAATCCTATCCTATCCTCTATTATATGCTATACTGTATCCTATCCTATCCTCTATAATATCGTATCCTTCATCATATCCTATCCTCTATCCTATCCTACCCTCTATCCTATCCAATCCCCTATCCTATCCTCTGTCCTATCCTCTATCCTATCCTATCCTCTATCCTATCCTATCCTTTATACTATCCAATCCTCTATCGTATCCTCTATCCTACCCTATCCTCTTTCCTATCCTATCCTCTATCCCATCCTATCCTCTACAATATCGTATCCTCTATCATATCCTATCCTCCTTCCCATAATATCATCTATCCTATCCTATTATCTATCCTATCCTATCCTCTATCCTATCTTATCCTCAATCCTATTCTATCCTTCAATCCTATCCTATCCTCTATCCTATCCTACCCCCTATACTTCCCTATCCACAATCCTATCCTATCCTCTATTATATGCTATACTGTATCCTATCCTATCCTCTATAATATCGTATCCTTCATCATATCCTATCCTCTATCCTATCCTACCCTCTATCCTATCCAATCCCCTATCCTATCCTCTGTCCTATCCTCTATCCTATCCTATCCTCTATCCTATCCTATCCTTTATACTATCCAATCCTCTATCGTATCCCCTATCCTACCCTATCCTCTTTCCTATTCTATCCTTCAATCCTATCCTATCCTCTATCCTATCCTACCCCCTATACTTCCCTATCCACAATCCTATCCTATCCTCTATTATATGCTATACTGTATCCTATCCTATCCTCTATAATATCGTATCCTTCATCATATCCTATCCTCTAACCTAGAAGATCATCTATCCTATCCTATTCTCTATCCTACCCTATCCTCTATCCTATCTTATCCTCAATCCTATTCTATCCTCTATCCTATCCTATCCTCTATCCTATCCTATCCTCAATCCAATCCTATCCTCTATCCTATCCAATCCCCTATCCTATCCTCTATCCTATCCTATCCTCTATAATATCGTATCCTCTATCATATCGTATCCTCTTTCCTATAATATCATCTATCCTATCCTATCCTCTATCCTATTCAATCCCCTACCCTATCCTCTATCCTATCTTATCCTCAATCCTATTCTAACCTCTATTCTATCCTATCCTCTATCATATGTTATCCTCAATCCTATTCTATCCTCTATCCTATCCTATCCTCTATCCTATCCTATCCTCAATCCTATCCTATCCTCTATCCTATCCAATCCCCTATCCTATCCTCTGTCCTATCCTCTATCCTATCCTATCCTCTATACTATCCTATCCTCTTTTCTATCCTATCCTGAAGCCTATCCTATCCTCTATCCTATCCCATCCCCTATCCTATCCTCTATCCTATCCTATCCTATCCTCTATCCTATCCAATCCTCTATCCTATCCCATCCTCTATCGTATCCTATCCTCTATCCTATCCAATCCTATATGCCATAATATCCTCTATCCTATCCTATCCTCTATCCTATCGGACCCTCTATCCTATCGTATCCTCTATCCTATCTCCATCCTCTATCCGATCCTATCCTCAATCCTATCCCATACTGTATCCTATCCTACCCTCTGTCCTATCCTATCCTCTATCCTATCCTATCCTCTATCATATCCTGTCCTCTACCCTATCCTATCATCTATTATATAATATCCTCTATCCTATCAAATCCTCTATCCTATCTTATCCGCTATCCTATCCTATCCAACCCTCTATCCTATCCTATCCTCTATCCTATTCAATCCTCTATCCTATCCTATATCCTATCATCTATCCACTCCCATCCTCTATCGTATCTTATCCTCTATCCTATCCTATCCTATATCCTATAATATCCTCTATACTATCCTATACTCTATCCTATCCTATCCTCTATCCTATCCTATCCTCTATCCTATCCTATCCTCTATCCTATCTTGTCCTCTATCCTATCCTATCCTCTATTATATAATATGCTCTATCCTATCCAATCCTCTATCCTATCCTCTATCCTATCCGATCCACTATCCTATCCTATTCTCTATCATATCCTCTGACCTATCCCATCGTCTATCCTATCGGATCCTTTATCCTATCCTATCCTCTATAATATCGTATCCTCTATCATATCCTATCCTCTTTCCTATAATATCATCTTTCCTATCCTATCCTCTATCCTATTCTATCCTCTATCCTATCCTACCCTCTATCCTATCCTATCCTCAATCCTATTCGATCCAATATCCTATCCTATCCTCTATCCTATCCTATCCTATCCTCAATCCTATCCTATCCTCTATCCTATCCAATCCCCTAGCCAATCATCTATCCTATCCTATTCTCTATCCTATCCTATCCTCTACCTTATCCTATCGTCTATCGTATCCTATCCTCTATAAAATCGTAACCTCTATCATATCCTATCCTCTTTCCCATAATATCACCTTTCCTATCCTATTCTCTATCCTATCCTATCCTCTATCCTATCCTATCGTCTATCGTATTCTATCCTCTATCCTATCCAATCCCCTAGCCTATCATCTATCCTATCGTATTCTCTATCCTATACTATCCTCTATCTTATCCTATCGTCTATCGTATCCTATCCTCTATCCTATCCAATCCCCTATCCTGTACTATCCTCTATCATATCCTATCCTCAATCCTAACCTATCCTCTATCCTATCCTATTATCAATCGTATCCTATCCTCTATCCTATCCTATTTTGTATCCTATCCTATCCTCCATAATATCGTATCATCTATCATATCCTATCCTCTTGCCTATAATATCATCTACCCTATCCTCTATCCTATCCAATCCCCTAACCTATCCTCTATGCTGTCCTATCCTCTATACTATCCTATCCTCAATCCTATCCTATCCTCTATAATATCGTATCCTCTATCCTATAATATCATCTATCCTATCCTATCCTCTATCCTATCCTCTATCCTATCCGCTATCCTATCCTCTACCCTGTCCTCAATCCTATCCTATCCTATACTATCCTCTATCCTATCCTATGCTGTATCCTATCCAATCCCCTATCCTATCCTCAATCCTATCCTATCGTCTATCCTATCCTATCATCTATCTTATCCTATCATCTATCCTATCCTATCCTATCCTCTATCCTATCCTCTATCCTATCCTATCCTCTATACTATCCTATACTCTATCCGATCCACTATCTTATCCTATTCTCTATCATATCCTCTGACCTATCCCATCGTCTATCCTATCGGATCCTTTATCCTATCCTATCCTCTATAATATCGTATCCTCTATCATATCCTATCCTCTTTCCTATAATATCATCTTTCCTATCCTATCCTCTATCCTATTCTATCCTCTATAATATCGTATCCACTGTCATATCCTATCCTCTTTCCTATAATATCATCTATCCTATCCTATCCTCTATCCTATCCTATCCTCTATCATATCCTATCCTCTTTCTTACAATATCATCTATCCTATCCTATCCTCTATAATATCGTATCCTCTATCCTATGATATCATCTATCCTATCCTATCCTCTATCCTATCCTATCCTATCCTCAATCCTATCCTATCCTCTATCCTATCCTATCCTTTATACTATCCAATCCTCTATCGTATCCTCTATCCTATTCTAACCTCTATCCTATCCTATCCTCTACAATATCGTATCCTCTATCATATCCTATCCTCTTTGCCATAATATCATCTATCCTATCCTATTCTCTATCCTATCCTATCCACTATCCTATCCTATCCTCTATAATATCGTATCCTCTATCATATCCTATCCTCTTTCCTATAATATCATCTACCCTATCCTATTCTCTATCCTATCCTATCCTGTATCCTATCCTATTGTCTATCGTATCCTATCCTCTATCCTATCCAATCCCCTATCCTATCCTCTATTCTGTCCTATCCTCTATCCTATCCAATCCCCAATCCTATACTATCCTCTATCCTCTCCTAACCTCTATCCTATCCTATCCTCACTCCTATCCTATCCTGTATCCTATCCCATCCTCAAATCCTATCCTATCCTCTATCCTATTCTATCCTCTATACTATCCTATCCTCTATCCTATCCTATCCTCTATAATATCGTAACCTCTATCATATCCTATCATCTTTCCTATAATATCCTCTATCCTATCCTATCCTCCATCGTCTCCTATCCTCTATCATATCCAATCCCCTATCCTATCCTCTATCCTATGCAATCCACTATCCTATCCTATTCTCTATCATATCCTCTGTCCTATCCCATCCTCTATCCTATCGAATCCTCTATCCTATCCTATCCTCTATAATATCGTATCCTCTATCCTATAATATCATCTATCCTATCCTATTCTCTATCCTATCCTATCCTATCCACTATCCTATCCTATCCTCAATCCTATCCTATCCTCCACAATATCGTATTCTCTATCATATCCTATCCTCTTTCCCATAATATCATCTATCCTATCCTATTCTCTATCCTATCCTATCCCCTATCCTATCCTCTATCCTGTCCTATCCTCAATCCTATCCTATCCCCAATCCTATCCTATCCTCTATGCTATACTATCCTCTATCCTATCCTATCCTGTATCATATCCTGTCCTCTTTCCTATAATATCATCTATCCTATCCTATCCTCTATCCCATCCTATCCTCTATACTATAATATCATCTATCCTATCCTATTCTCTATCCTATCCTATCCTATCCACTATCCTATCCTATGCTCAATCCTATCATATCCTCTATCCTATCCTATCCTTTATACTATCCAATCCTCTATCGTATAATCTATCCTATCCTACCCTCTTTCCCATAATATCATCTATCCTATCCTATCCTCTATCCTATCCTATCCCCAATCCTATCCTATCCTCTATCCTATCCTATCCTCTATCCTATCCTATCCTCTATCCTATCCAATCCCCTATCGTATCCTCTATCCTATCCTATCCTCTATCCTATCCTATCCTCAATCCTATCCTATAGTGTATTATATCCTATCCTCTATCCTATCCTATCCTCTATCTTATCCAATCCCCTATCGCATCCTCTATCCTATCCTATCCTCTATCCTATCCCATCCTCTATCCTATCCTATACTCTATCCTATCCTCTATCCTATCCTCTATCGTATCCTCTATCCTATCCTCTATCCTGTATCCTATCCTATCCTCAATCCTATGATATCCTCTATCGTATCCCATCCTCCATCGTATCCTCTATCCTATCCTATCCAATCCTCTATCGTATCCTCTATCATATCCTGTCCTCAATCCTATGATATCCTCTATCGTATCCTCTATCCTATCCTATCCTGTATCCTATCCTATCCTCTATAATAACCGTATACTCTATCATATCCTATCCTCTATCCTATAATATCATCTATCCGTTCATATTCTCTATCCAATCCGATCCTCTATCCTATCCTCTATCCTATCCTCTATCCTATCCTCTATCCTATCCTATCCTCTAACCTATTCTATCCTATATCCTATCGTATCCTCTATCCTATCCTATCCACTATCCTATGCAATCCTCTATCCTTCATCTATCCTACCGTATCCTCTATCCTATCCTATCCTCTATCCTATCCTATCCTCTATAATAACCGTATACTCTATCATATCCTATCCTCTATCCTATAATATCATATATACTATCCTATCCTCTATCCTATCCTATCCTTCTGTCCTGTCGTATCCTCTATCCTATCAAATCCCCTATCCTATTCTCTATCCTATCCTATCCTCTATAATAACAGTATACTATATCATATCCTATCATCTATCCTATAATATTATCTATCCGTTCCTATTCTCTATCCTATCCAACCTATCCACTATCCTATCCTATCCTCAATCCTAACCTATCCTCTATCCTATCCTATCCTTTATACTATCCAATCCTCTATCGTATAATCTATACTATCCTCTTTCCCATAATATCCTCTATCCTATCCTATCCTTTATTCTATCCAATCTTCTATCGTATCGTCTATCCTATACTAACCTCTATCCTATCCTATCCTCTACAATATAGTATCCTCTATCATATCCTATCCTCTTTCCCATAATATCATCCGTCCTATCCTATTCTCTATCCTATCCTATCCTGTATCCTATCTTATCCTCAATCCTATTCTATCCTCTATCCTATCCTGTCATCTATCCTATCCTATCCTCTATCATATCCTATCCTCTATCATATCCTATCCTCTTTCCTATAATATCATCTATCCTATCCTATCCTCTTTCCTATCCTATCCTCTATAATATCGTATCCACTGTCATATCCTATCCTCTTTCCTATAATATCGTCTACCCTATCCTGTCCTATCCTCTTTCCTATAATATCGTCTACCCTATTCTATTCTCTATCCTATCCAAACCTCTATCCTATCCTATCGTCTATCGTATCCTATCCTCTATCCTATCCAATCCCCTATCCTATCCTCTATCCTGTCCTATCCTCTATCCTATCCTATCCCCAATCCTATCCTATCCTCTATCCTATCCTATCCTCTATCCTATCCTATCCTCTATCCTATCCAATCCCCTATCGTATCCTCTATCCTATCCTATCCTCTATCCTATCCTATCCTCAATCCTATCCTATAGTGTATTATATCCTATCCTCTATCCTATCCTATACTCTATCTTATCCAATCCCCTATCGCATCCTCTATCCTATCCTATCCTCTATCCTATCCCATCCTCTATCCTATCCTATACTCTATCCTATCCTATCCTCTATCCTATCCATTCCTCTATCCTATCCTCAATCCCGTCTTATCCTGAATCCTATCCTATACTCTATTGTATACTATCCTCTATCCTATCCTATCCTCAATCCTATCTTATCATCTATCATATAATATCATGTATCCTATAATATTCTCTATCCTATCCTATCCTCAATCCTATCCAATACCCTATCCTATCCTCTATCCTAACCGCAGTCGTATCCAATCCTCTATCGTATCCTCTATCCTATCCTATCCTCTATCGTAACCTTTGCTCAATCCTATCCTATCCTCTATCCTATCCTATCCTCTATCCCATCCTATCGTCTATCCTATCCAATCCTATATCCTATCCTCTATCCCGTCCCATCCTCAATCCTATCCTAGACTGTATTACATACTATCCTCTATCCTATCCTATACTCTATCCTATCCTATCCTATCCTCTATCCTATCCTCTATCCTATCCTCTATCCTATCGTCTATCGTATCCTCTATCCTATCCTCTATCCTGTATCCTATCCTATCCTCAATCCTATGATATCCTCTATCGTATCCCATCCTCCATCGTATCCTCTATCCTATCCTATCCTCTATCCTATCCAATCCTCTATCGTATCCTCTATCACATCCTGTCCTCAATCCTATGATATCCTCTATCGTATCCTCTATCCTATCCTATCCTCTATCCTATCCTATCCTCTATAATAACCGTATACTCTATCATATCCTATCCTCTATCCTATAATATCATATATACTATCCTATCCTCTATCCTATCCTATCCTCTATCCTGTCGTATCCTCTATCCTATCAAATCCCCTATCCTATTCTCTATCCTATCCTATCCTCTATAATAACAGTATACTATATCATATCCTATCCTCTATCCTATAATATTATCTATCCGTTCCTATTCTCTATCCTATCCTATCATCTATCCTATCCTCTACCCTATCCTATCCTCCGTCCTATACTATTTTCTACCCTATCCTCTATTCAATCCTATCCTCTATCCTATCCTCTATCCTATCCTCTCCTCTATCCTATCCTATACTCTATCCTATCCTCTATCCTATCCTCTATCCTATCCTCTATCCTATCCTGTCCTCTATAATAACCGTATACTCTATCATATCCTATCCTCTATCCTATAATATCATCTATCCATTCATATTCTCTATCCAATCCGATCCTCTATCCTATCCTCTATCCTATCCTCTATCCTATCCTCTATCCTATCCTATCCACTATCCTATGCAATCCTCTATCCTTCATCTATCCTACCGTATCCTCTATAATAACCGTATACTCTATCATATCCTATCCTCTATCCTATAATATCATATATACTATCCTATCCTATATCCTATCCTATCCTCTATCCTGTCGTATCCTCTATCCTATCAAATCCCCTATCCTATCCTCTATCCTATCCTATCCTCTATCCTGTCGTATCCTCTATCCTATCAAATCCCCTATCCTATTCTCTATCCTATCCTATCCTCTATAATAACAGTATACTATATCATATCCTATCATCTATCCTATAATATTATCTATCCGTTCCTATTCTCTATCCTATCCTATCATCTATCCTATCCTCTATCCTATCCTATCCTCCGTCCTATGCTATTTTCTACCCTATCCTCTATCCTATCCTCTATCCTATCCTCTATTCTATCCTCTATCCTATCATCTATCCTATCCTATACTCTATCCTATCCTCTATCCTATCCTATACTCTATCCTATCCTATCCTATCCTCTATCCTATCCAATCCTCTATCGTATCCTCTATCATATCCTATCCTCTATCCTATAATATCATCTATCCGTTCATATTCTCTATCCAATCCTATCCTCTATCCTATCCTCAATCCTATCCTTTCCTGTATCCTATCATATCCTATCCTCTAACATATTCTATCCTATATCGTATCCTATCCTCTATCCTATCCTATCTTCTATACTATCCTATCCTCTATCATATCCTATCATCCATCGTATCCTATCCTCTATCCTATCCTATCCTCTATCCTATCCTATCCTCTATCCTATCCTATCTTCTATCCTATCCAATCCTCTATCCTATCCTATCATCTATCCTCAATCCTATCCTTTCCTCTATCCTATCCAATCCTCTATCCTATCCTATCCTCTATCCTATCCTATCCTATCCTCTATCCTATCCTATCCTATCCTCTATAATATCCTATCCTGTATCCTATCAAATCCCCTATCATATTCTCTACCCTATCCTATCCTCTATAATATCCTATCCTGTATCCTATCAAATCCCCTATCATATTCTCTATCCTATCCTATCCTCTATAATAACAGTATACTCTATCCTATCCAATCCTCTATCCTATCCTATCCTATCCTCTATCCTATCCTCTATCCTATCCTATCGTCTATCCTATCTTCTATCCTATCCTATCCTCTATCCTATCAAATCCCCTATCCTATTGTCTATCCTATCCAATCCTCTATCCTATCCTATCATTTATCATCAATCCTATCCTTTCCTCTATCCTATCCAATCCTCTATCCTATCGTATCCTCTATCCTATCCTATCCTATCCTCTATCCTATCCTATCCTGTATCCTATCGTAACCTCTATCCTCTATCCTATCCAATCCTCTATCCTGTCCTATCCTCTATCCTATCAAATCCCCTATCCTATTCTCTATCCTATCCAATCCTGTATCCTATCCAATCCTCTATCCTATCCTATAATCTATCCTCAATCCTATCCTTTCCTCTATCCTATCCAATCCTCTATCCTATCCTATCCTCTATCCTATCCTATCCTATCCTCTATCCTATCCTATCCTATCCTCTATCCTATCCTATCCTGTATCCTATCAAATCCCCTATTATATTCTCTATCCTATCCTATCCTCTATAATAACAGTATACTCTATCCTATCCTATCCTCTATCCTATCCTATCCTCTATCCTATCCTATCCTCTATCCTATCCTATCCTCTATCCTATCCTATCCTCTATCCTATCCTATCCTCTATCCTATCCTATCCTCTGTCCTATCCTATCCTCTATCCTATCCTATCAAATCCCCTATCCTATTCTCTATCCTATGATATCCTGTATCCTATCCAATCCTCTGTCCTATCCTATTATCTATCCTCAATCCTATCCTTTCCTCTATCCTATCCAATCCTCTATCCTATCCTATCCTATCCTCTATCCTATCCTCTATCCTATCCTATCGCCTATCCTATCTTCTATCCAATCCTATCCTCTATCCTATCAAATCCCCTATCCTATCCTCTATCCTATCCTATCCTCTATCCTATCCTATCCTCTATCCTATCCGATCCTCTATCCTATCCTATCCTCTATCCTATCCTATCCTCTATCCTATCCAATCCTCTATCCTATCCTATCCTCTATCCTATCCTATCCTCTATCCTATCCTATCCTCTATCCTATCCTATCCTGTATCCTATCCTATCTTCTATCCTATCCTATCCTCTATCCTATCAAATCCCCTATCCTATTCTCTATCCTATCCAATCCTGTATCCTATCCAATCCTCTATCCTATCCTATCATTTATCCTCAATCCTATCCTTTCCTCTATCCTATCCAATCCTCTATCCTATCGTATCCTCTATCCTATCCTATCCTATCCTCTATCCTATCCTATCCTGTATCCTATCGTACCCTCTATCCTCTATCGTATCCAATCCTCTATCCTATCCTATCCTCTATCCTATCCTATCCTCTATCCTATAATATGCTCTATCCTATCCTATCCTCTATCCTATCCTATCCTCTATCCTATCCTATCTTCTATCCTATCCTATCCTCTATCCTATCCTCTATCCAATCCTCTACCCTATCCTCTATACTATCAAATCCCCTATCCTATCCTCTGTCCTATCCTATCCTCTATCCTATCCTATCCTCTACCCTATCCTATCCTCTATCTTATACAATACTCTATCCTATCCTATCCTCTATCCTATCCTATCCTCTATCCTATCCTATCCTCTATCCTATCCTATCCTCTGTCCTATCCTATCCTCTATCCTATCCTATCAAATCCCCTATCCTATTCTCTATCCTATGATATCATGTATCCTATCCAATCCTCTATCCTATTCTTTTATCTATCCTCAATCCTATCCTTTCCTCTATCCTATCCAATCCTCTATCCTATCCTATCCTATCCTCTATCCTATCCTCTATCCTATCCTATCGTCTATCCTATCGTCTATCCTATCCTATCCTCTATCCTATCAAATCCCCTATTCTATCCTCTATCCTAGCCTATCCTCTGTCCTATCCTATCCTCTATCCTATCCTATCCTCTATCCTATCCTATCCTCTATCCTATCCTATCCTCTATCCTATCCTATCCTCTATCCTATCCTATCCTCTATCCTATCCTATCCTCTATCCTATCCTATCCTCTATCCTATCCTATCCTCTATCCTATCCTATACTCTACCCTATCCTATCTTCTATCCTATCCTATCCTCTATCCTATCAAATCCACTATCCTATTCTCTATCCTATCCAATCCTGTATCCTATCCAATCCTCTATCCTATCCTATCATCTATCCTCAATCCTATCCTTTCCTCTATCCTATCCAATCCTCTATCCTATCGTATCCTCTATCCTATCCTATCCTATCCTCTATCCTATCCTATCCTGTATCCTATCGTATCCTCTATCCTCTATCCTATCCTATCTTCTATCCTATCCTATCCTCTATCCTATCCTCTATCCTATCCTCTATCCAATCCTCTATCCTATCCTCTATCCTATCAAATCCCCTATCCTATTCTCTATCCTATCCTATCCTGTATCCTATCCAATCCTCTATCCTATCCTATCATCTATCCTCAACCCTATCCTTTCCTCTATCCTATCCAATCCTCTATCCTATCCTATCCTATCCTGTATCCTATCCTCTATCCTATCCTATCTTCTATCCTATTTTTTTTTTTTTTTTTTTCCGAGGAGGTAATCTCGTTACGGATACCCGAACCCCCCCGGGGGGGGGGGGGGGTGGTCCGGGTTATGTGGGACTCCTCGGCTGGTTGGTGCAACGCCGAGTATACCCACTAACTCCTCCCCGTCCGTCCCTAGACTCCTGGGGGCACCCGTGCTCTGCGCGCGCATGTCAATCCGGTGTGCCCCCGCTCCTATCTTCTATCCTATCCTATCCTCTATCCTATCCTCTATCCAATCCTCTATCCTATCCTCTATACTATCAAATCCCCTATCCTATCCTCTGTCCTATCCTATCCTCTATCCTATCCTATCCTCTATCGTATCCTATCCTCTATCCTATCCTATCCTCTATCCTATCCTATCCTCTATCCTATCCTATCCTCTATCCTATCCTATCCTCTATCCTATTGTATCCTCTATCCTATACAATCATCTATCCTATCCTTTCCTCTATCCTAGCCCATCCCCTATAATATCCTCTATCCCACCCCATCACCTATCCTATCCTGTATCCTATCCAATCCTCTATCCTATCCTATCATCTATCCTCAATCCTATCCTTTCCTCTATCCTATCCAATCCTCTATCCTATCCGATCCTCTATCCTATCCTATCCTATCCTATCCTATCCTATCCTCTATCCTATCATATCCTGTATCCTATCGTATCCTCTATCCTCTATCCTATCCAATCCTCTATCCTATCCCATCCCCTATCCTATCATCTATCCTATCCTATTCTCTATCCTATCCTATCCTGTATCCTATCCCATTCTCTGACCTATCCTTTCCTCTATCCTATCCTATCGTCTATCGTATCCTATCCTCTATCCTATCCAATCCCCTATCCTATCCTGTATCCTATCCAATCCTCTATCCTATCCTATCATCTATCCTCAACCCTATCCTTTCCTCTATCCTATCCAATCCTCTATCCTATCCTATCCTATCCTGTATCCTATCCTCTATCCTATCCTATCTTCTATCCTATCCTATCCTCTATCCTATCCTCTATCCAATCCTCTATCCTATCCTCTATACTATCAAATCCCCTATCCTATCCTCTGTCCTATCCTATCCTCTATCCTATCCTATCCTCTATCGTATCCTATCCTCTATCCTATCCTATCCTCTATCCTATCCTATCCTCTATCCTATCCTATCCTCTATCCTATCCTATCCTCTATCCTATTGTATCCTCTATCCTATACAATCATCTATCCTATCCTTTCCTCTATCCTAGCCCATCCCCTATAATATCCTCTATCCCACCCCATCACCTATCCTATCCTCTATCCTTTCCTATCCTCTATCCTATCCTTTCCTCTATCCTATCCTATCCTCTATCCTATCCCATCCCCTATCCTATTCTCTATCCTATCCTATCCTGTATCCTATCCAATCCTCTATCCTATCCTATCATCTATCCTCAATCCTATCCTTTCCTCTATCCTATCCAATCCACTATCCTATCCGATCCTCTATCCTATCCTATCCTATCCTATCCTATCCTATCCTCTATCCTATCATATCCTGTATCCTATCGTATCCTCTATCCTCTATCCTATCCAATCCTCTATCCTATCCCATCCCCTATCCTATCATCTATCCTATCCTATTCTCTATCCTATCCTATCCTGTATCCTATCCCATTCTCTGACCTATCCTTTCCTCTATCCTATCCTATCGTCTATCGTATCCTATCCTCTATCCTATCCAATCCCCTATCCTATCCTCTATCCTGTCCTATCCTCTATCCTATCCTATCCTCTATAATATCGTATCCTCTATCATATCCTATCATCTTTCCTATAATATCATCTATCCTATCCTATCCCCTATCCTATCCTATACTCTATAATATCGTATCCACTATCATATCCTATCCTCTTTCCTATAATATCATCTACCCTATCCTATTCTCTATCCTATCCTATCCTGTATCCAATCCTACCGTGTATCGTATCCTATCCCCTATCCTATCCTATCCTCTATCCTATCCTATGGTCTATCGTATCCTATCCTCTATCCTATCCAATCCCCTAGCCCATCCTCTAACCTGTCCTATCCTCTATCCTATCCTATAGTCAATCCTATCCTATCTTCTATCCTATCCTATCATCAATCCTATCGTATCCTCTATCCTATCCTATCCTCTATACTATCCTATCCTCAATCGTATCCCATCCTCTATCCTATCGAATCCTTTATCCTATCCTATCATCTATAATATCGTATCCTCTATCATATCCTATCCTCTTTCCTATAATATCATCTTTCCTATCCTACCCTCTATCCTATTCTATCCTCTATAATATTGTATCCACTGTCATATCCTATCCTCTTTCCTATAATATCATCTACCCAACCTATTCTCTATCCTATCCAATCCTCTATCCTATCATATCGTCTATCGTATCCTATCGTCTATTATATCCAATCCCCTATCCTATCCTCTATCCTGTCCTATCCTCTATCCCATCCTATCCTCTATAATATCGTATCCTCTATCCTATAATATCATCTATCCTACCCTATTCTCTATCCTATCCTATCCTATCCACTATCCTATCCTATCCTCAATCCTATCCTATCCTCTATCATATCCTATCCTCTATCATATCCTATCCTCTTTCCCATAATATCATCTATCCTATCCTATCCTCTATAATGTCGTCTCCTCTATCATATACTATCCTCTTTCCTATAATATCATCCATGCTATCCTATCCTCTATCCTATCCTATCCTCTATCATATCCTATCCTCTTTCCTAAAATATCATCTATCCTATCCTATCCTCTATCCCATCCTATCCTCTATAATATCGTTTCCCCTATCCTACAATATCCTCTATCCTATCCTATCCTCTATCCTATCCTATCCTCCATAATATCGTATGCTCTATCCTATTCTATCCTCTATCCTATCCTATCCTCTATCCTATCCTATCCTCTATCCTATCCTATCCTCTATCCTATACTATCCTCTATCGTATCCTATCCTCTATCCTATCCTATCCTCAATCCTATCCAATAGCCTATCCTATCCTCTATCCTAACCTCAGTCATATCCAATCCTCTATCGTATCCTCTATCCTATCCTATCCTCTATCCTAACCTTTGCTCAATCCTATCCTATCCTCTATCCTATCCTATCCTCTATCCTATCCTATCCTCTATCCTATCCTATCCTATCATCTATCCCATCCTATCGTCTATCCTATCCAATCCGATATCCCATCCTCTATCCCGTCCCATTCTCAATCCTATCCTAGACTGTATTATATACTATCCTCTATCCTATCCTATCCTATATCCTATCAAATCCCCTATCCTATCCTCTATCATATAATATCATGTATCCTATAATATTCTCTATCCTATTCTATCCTCAATCCTATCCAATACCCTATCCTATCCTCTATCCTAACCTCAGTCATATCCAATCCTCTATCGTATCCTCTATCCTATCCTATCCTCTATCCTAACCTTTGCTCAATCCTATCCTATCCTCTATCCCATCCTATCGTCTATCCTATCCAATCCTATATCATATCCTCTATCCCGTCCCATCCTCAATCATATCCTAGACTGTATTATATACTATCCTCTATCGTATCCTATCCTATATCCTATCAAATCCCCTATCCTATCCTCTATAATTTCGTATCCTCTATCCCATCCTATCGTCTATCCTATCCAATCCACTATCCTATCCTCTATCCTGTCCTATCTTCAATCCTATCGTATAGAGTATTATATACTATCCTCTATCCTATCCTATCCTCTAACCTATCAAATCCCCTATCCTAAACCTCTATAATATAGTATCCTCTATCCTATCCTATCCTCTATCCTATAATATCATCTATTGTATTCTATTCTCTATCCTATCCTATCCTGTATCCTATCCTATCCTCTAACCTGTCCCATCCTCTATCCTATCCTATACTCTTTCCTATCCTATCCTCTATCCTATCGTATCCTCAATCCTATCCTATCCTCTACCCTACAAATTCCTCTATCCTATCCTAGCCTCTGTCATCTATCCTATCCTCTATCCTATAATATCCTCAATCCTATCCTATCCTCTATCCTATCCTACCGCCTATAATATCGTATCATCTATCCTATCCTATTCTCTATCCTATCCAATCCTCTAACCTATCCTGTCCTCTATCCTATTCAATTCCCTATCCTATCCTCTATCCTATCCCATCCCCTATCCTATCCTCTATCTTATCCTATCCTCTATAATATCGTATCCACTATCATATCCTATCCTCCATCTTATCCTATCCTCTATAATATCGTATCCTCTATCCTATCCTATCTTCTATCTTATCCTATCCTCTATAATATCGTATCCTCTATCCTATCCTATCCTCTATGCGATAATATCATATATCCTATCCTATCCTCTATCCTATCCTCTGTCCGATCCTCTAACCTATCCTATCCTTTATCCTATCCTATCCTCTATCCTATCCTCTATCATATCGTATACTCTATGCTATCGTATCCTCTATCCTATCCATTCCTCTATCCTATCCTCAATCCCGTCCTATCCTGAATCCTATCCTATACTGTATTGTATCCTATCCTCTATCCTATCCCATCCCCTATCCTATCCTCTATCCTATCCTATCCTCTATCCTATCCTATCCTCTATCCTATTCTATCCTCTATCCTATCCTATCCTCTATCCTATCATATGGTGTATCCTATCCAATCCCCTATCCTATCCTCAATCCTATCCTATCCTCTATCCTATCCTATCCTCTATCCTATCCTATCCAATCGCCTATCCTATCCTCTATCCTATCCTATCCTCTATCCTATCATATCCTCTATCGAATCCTATCCTCAATCCTATCCTATCCTCTATCTTACAATATCCTCTATCTTATCCTATACTCTATCCTATCCTATCCTCTATAATAACAGTATACTCTGTCATATCCTATCCTCTATCCTATAATATCATCCATCCGTTCCTATTCTCTATCCTATCCTATCATCTATCCTATCCTCTATCCTATCCTATACTCTATCCTATCCTCTATCCTATCCTATCCTCTATCCTATCCTATCCTCAATCCTATGATATCCTCTATCGTATCCTCTATCCTATCCTATCCTCTATCCTATCCTATCCTCTATAATAACCGTATACTCTATCATATCCTATCCTCTATCCTATAATATCATATATACTATCCTATCATATCCTCTATCCTGTCGTATCCTCTATCCTATCAAATCCCCTATCCTATTCTCTATCCTATCGTGTCCTCTATCCTATCAAATCCTCTATCGTATCCTCTATCGTATCCTATCCTCTATCCTATAATATCATCTATCCGTTCATATTCTCTATCCAATCCTATCCTCTATCCTATCCTCAATCCTATCCTTTCCTTTATCCCATCCCATCCTATCCTCTAACCTATTCTATCCTATATCCTATCCTATCCTCTATCCTATCCTATCTTCTATCCTATCCTATCCTCTATCATATGGTATCATCCATCGTATCCTATCCTCTATCGAATCCTATCCTCAATCCTATCCTATCATCTATCTTACAATATCCTCTATCTTATCCTATACTCTATCCTATCAAATCCCCTATCCTATTCTCTATCCTATCCTATCCTCTATAATAACCGTATACTCTGTCATATCCTATCCTCTATCCTATAATATCATCCATCCGTTCCTATTCTCTATCCTATCCTATCATCTATCCTATCCTCTATCCTATCCTATACTCTATCCTATCCTCTATCCTATCCTATCCTCTATCCTATCCTATCCTCAATCCTATGATATCCTCTATCGTATCCTCTATCCTATCCTATCCTCTATCCTATCCTATCCTCTATAATAACCGTATACTCTATCATATCCTATCCTCTATCCTATAATATCATATATACTATCCTATCATATCCTCTATCCTGTCGTATCCTCTATCCTATCAAATCCCCTATCCTATTCTCTATCCTATCGTGTCCTCTATCCTATCAAATCCTCTATCGTATCCTCTATCGTATCCTATCCTCTATCCTATAATATCATCTATCCGTTCATATTCTCTATCCAATCCTATCCTCTATCCAATCCTATCCTCTATCCTATCCTCTATCCTATCCTATCCTCTAACCTATTCTATCCTATATCCTACCGTATCCTCTATCCTATCCCTATCCACTATCCTATGCAATCCTCTATCCTTCATCTATCCTACCGTATCCTCTATCCTATCCTATCCTCTATCCTATCCTCTATCCTATCCTTAATCCTATCCTTTCCTTTATCCTATCCTATCCTATCCTCTAACCTATTCTATCCTATATCCTATCCTATCCTCTATCCTATCCTATCCTCTATCCTATAATATGCTCTATCCTATCCTATCCTCTATCCTATCCTATCCTCTATCCTATCCTATCTTCTATCCTATCCTATCCTCTATCCTATCCTATCCTCTATCCTATCCTATCCTCTATCCTATCCTATCCTCTATCCTATCCTATCGTCTATCCTATCCTCTATCCTATCCTATCCTCTATCATATCCTATCATCTATCCTCAATCCTATCCTTTCCTGTATCCTATCCAATCCTCTATCCTATCCTATCCTCTATCCTATCCTATCCTCTATCCTATCCTATCCTCTATCCTATCCTCTATCCTATCCTCTATCCTATCCTATCCTCTATCCTATCCTATCCTCTATCCTATCCTATCGTCTATCCTATCCTCTATCCTATCCTATCCTCTATCATATCCTATCATCTATCCTCAATCCTATCCTTTCCTGTATCCTATCCAATCCTCTATCCTATCCTATCCTCTATCCTATCCTGTCCTCTATCCTATCCTATCCTCTATCCTATCCTCTATCCTATCCTCTATCCTATAATATCCTCTATCCTATCCTATCGTCTATCCTATCGTCTATCCTATCCTCTATCCTATCCTATCCTCTATCCTATCCTATCCTCTATCCTATCCTATCGTCTATCCTATCCTCTATCCTATCCTATCCTCTATCATATCCTATCATCTATCCTCAATCCTATCCTTTCCTGTATCCTATCCAATCCTCTATCCTATCCTATCCTCTATCCTATCCTATCCTATCCTCTATCCTATCCTATCCTCTATCCTATCCTATCCTCTATCCTATCCTATCCTCTATCCTATCCTATCCTCTATCCTATCCTATCCTCTATCCTATCCTATCCTCTATCCTATCCTATCCTCTATCCTATCCTATCCTCTATCCTATTCTATCCTCTATCCTATCCTATCCTCTATCCTATCCTATCCTCTATCCTATCCTATCCTCTATCCTATCCTATCCTCTATCCTATCCTATCCTCTATCCTATCCTATCCTCTATCCTATCCTATCCTCTATCCTATCCTATCCTCTATCCTATCCTATCCTCTATCCTATCCTATCCTCTATCCTATCCTCTATCCTCTATCCTATCCTATCCTCTATCCTATCCTAGCCTCTATCCTATCCTATCCTCTATAGTATCCTATCCTCTATCCTATCCTATCCTCTATCCTATCCTATCCTCTATCCTATCCTATCCTATCCTCTATCCTATCCTATCCTATCCTCTATCCTATCCTATCTTCTATCCTATCCTATCCTCTATCCTATCATATCCTCTATCCTATAATATCCTCTATCCTATCCTATCCTCTATCCAATCCTCTATCCTATCCTATCCTCTATCCTATCCTATCCTCTATCCTATCCTATCCTCTATCCTATCCTATCCTCTATCCTATCCAATCCTCTATCCTATCCTCTATCCTATTATCCATCCTATCCTATCCACTTTCCTATACTTTCCTCTATCCTATCCTGTCCTCCATCCTGCCATATAGCCCATAATATCGTATCCTCTATCCTATCCTATCCTCTATCCTATCCTATCCTTTATCCTATCGTATATTCTATTCTATCCTATCCTCTATCCTATCCTATCCTCTATCCTATCCTATCCTCTATCGTATCCTATCCTCTATCCAATCCTCTATCCTATCCTCTATCCTATCCTCTATCCTATCCTATCCTCTATCCTATCCTATCCTCTATCCTATCCTATCCTCTATCCTATCCTATCCTCTATCCTATCCTATCCTCTATCCTATCCTATCCTCTATCCGATCCTCTATCCTATCCAATCCTCTATCCTGTCATCTATCCCTTCCTATCCTCAATCCTATCCTATACTGTATTATATCCTATCCTCTATCCGATCCTCTATCCTATCCTATCCTCTATCCGATCCTCAATCCTATCCTATCCTCTATTATGTCCTATCCTCTATCCTATCCTATCCTCTATCCTATCCTATCCTCTATCCTATCCTATCCTCTATCCTATCCTATCCTCTATCCTATCCTATCCTCCATCCTATTCTATCCTCTATCCTATCCTCTATCCTATCCGCTATCCTATCCTCTATCCTATCGTCTATCCTATCCTCTATCCTATCCTATCCTCTATCCGATCCTCAATCCTATCGTATCCTCTATTATGTCCTATCCTCTATCCTATCCTATCCTCAATCTTATTATATCCTCTATCCTATCCTATCCTCTATCCTATCCTATCCTCTATCCTATCCTATCCTCTATATTATCCTATCCTCTATTCTATCCTATCCTCTATCCTATCATCAATCCTATCCTCTATCCTATCCTCTATCCTATCCTCTATCCTATCCTCTATCCTATCCTCTATCCTATCCTATCCTCTATCCGATCCTCTATCCTATCCTATCCTCTATCCTATCCTCTATCCTATCCTATCCTCTATTCTATCCTCTATCCAATCCTATCCTCTATCCTATCCTATCCTCTATCCTATCCTATTCTCTATCCTATCCTATCCTCTATCCAATACTCTATCGTATCCTCTATCCTATCCTATCCTCTATCCTATCATCTATCCTATCCTATTCTCTATCCTATCCATTCCTCGAACCTATCCTATCCACTATCCTATCCAATCCTCTATCCTATCCTCTATTCTATCCTCTCTCCTATCTTCTATCCTATCCTCTATCCTATCCTCTATCCTATCCTCTATCCTATCCTCTATCCTAGCCTCTATCCTATCCTATTCTCTATCCTATCCTATCCTCTATCCTATGCTATCCTCTATCCTATCCTATCCTCTATCCTATCCTATCCTCTATCCTATCCTATAGTCTATCCTACCCCATCCTCTATCCTATCCTATCCTCTATCCTCTATCCTATCCTATCCTTTATCCTAACCTATCCTGTATCCTATACTATCCTCTACCTCATCCTATCCTCTATCCTATCCAATTACCTATCCTATCCTCTATCCTATCCTTTCCTCTATCCTATCCTATCCTCTATCCTATCCTATCCTCTATCCTATCCTATCCTCTATCCTATCCTATCCTCTATCCTATCCTATCCTCTATCCTATCCTATCCTCTATCCTATCCAATCCTCTATCCTATCCTCTATCCTATCCTATCCTCTATCCGATCCTCAATCCTATCCTATCCTCTATTACGTCCTATCCTCTATCCTATCCTATCCTCTATCCTATCCTATCCTCTATCCGATCCTCTATCCTATCCTGTCCTCTATCCTATCCTATCCTCTATCCTATCCTATCCTCTATCCTATACTATCCTATCCTCTATCCTATCCTATCCTCTATCCTATCCTATCATCTATCCTATCCTCTATCCTATCCTCTATCCTATCCTATCCTCTATCCTATCCTTTATCCTATCCACTATCCTATCCTATCCTCAATGCTATCCTATCCTCTATCCGATCCTCTATCCTATCCTATCCTCTATCCCACCCTATCCTCTATCCGATCCTATCCTCTATCCTATCCAATCCTCTATCCTATCCTCTATCCTATCCTCTATCCTAGCCTCTATCCTATCCTATTCTCTATCCTATCCTATCCTCTATCCTATGCTATCCTCTATCCTATCCTATCCTCTATCCTATCCTATCCTCTATCCTATCCAATCCTCTATCCTATCCTCTATCCTATTATCCATCCTATCCTATCCACTTTCCTATCCTTTCCTCTATCCTATCCTGTCCTCCATCCTGCCATATAGCCCATAATATCGTATCCTCTATCCTATCCTATCCTCTATCCTATCCTATCCTTTATCCTGTCGTATCCTCTTTCTATCCTATCCTCTATCCTATCCTATCCTCTATCCTATCCTATCCTCTATCGTATCCTATCCTCTATCCTATCCTCTATCCTATCCTCTATCATATCCTCTATCCTATCCTATCCTCTATTATATCCTATCCTCTATCCTATCCTATCCTCTATCCTATCCTATCCTCTATCCGATCCTCTATCCTATCCAATCCTCTATCCTATCATCTATCCCTTCCTATCGTCAATCCTATCCTATACTGTATTATATCCTATCCTCTATCCGATCCTCTATCCTATCCTATCCTCTATCCGATCCTCAATCCTATCCTATCCTCTATTATGTCCTATCCTCTATCCTATCCTATCCTCTATCCTATCCTATCCTCTATCCTATGCTATCCTCTATCCTATCCTATCCTCTATCCTATCATCTATCATATCCTATCCTCTATCCTACCCCATCCTCTATCCTATCCTATCCTCTATCCTCTATCCTCTATCCTATCCTATCCTTTATCCTAACCTATCCTCTATCCTATACTATCCTCTACCTTATCCTATCCTCTATCCTATCCAATTACCTATCCTATCCTCTATCCTATCCTTTCCTCTATCCTATCCTATCCTCTATCCTATCCTATCCTCTATCCTATCCTATCCTCTATCCTATCCTATCCTCTATCCTATCCTATCCTCTATCCTATCCAATCCTCTATCCTATCCTCTATCCTATTATCCATCCTATCCTATCCACTTTCCTATCCTTTCCTCTATCCTATCCTGTCCTCCATCCTGCCATATAGCCCATAATATCGTATCCTCTATCCTATCCTATCCTCTATCCTACCCTATCCTTTATCCTATCGTATCCTCTATTCTATCCTATCCTCTATCCTATCCTATCCTCTATCCTATCCTATCCTCTATCGTATCCTATCCTCTATCCTATCCTCTATCCTATCCTCTATCCTATCCTCTATCCTATCCTATCCTCTATCCTATCCAATCCTCTATCCGCTCCTCTTTCATATCCTATCCTCTATTATATCCTATCCTCTATCCTATCCAATCCTCTATCCGCTCCTCTTTCCTATCCTATCCTCTATTATATCCTATCCTCTATCCTATCCTATCCTCTATCCTATCCTATCCTCTATCCTATCCTATCCTCTATCCTATCCTATCCTCTATCCTATCCTATCCTCTATCCTATCCTATCCTCTATCCTATCCTCTATCCTATCCAATCCTCTATCCGCTCCTCTTTCATATCCTATCCTCTATTATATCCTATCCTCTATCCTATCCAATCCTCTATCCGCTCCTCTTTCCTATCCTATCCTCTATTATATCCTATCCTCTATCCTATCCTATCCTCTATCCTATCCTATCCTCTATCCTATCCTATCCTCTATCCTATCCTATCCTCTATCCTATCCTATCCTCTATCCTATCCTATCCTCTATCCTATCCTCTATCCTATCCAATCCTCTATCCGATCCTCAATCCTATCCTATCCTCTATTATGTCCTATCCTCTATCCTATCCTATCCTCTATCCGATCCTCTATCCTATCCTATCCTCTATCCGATCCTCAATCCTATCCTATCCTCTATTATGTCCTATCCTCTATCCTATCCTATCCTCTATCCTATCCTATCCTCTATCCTATCCTATCCTCTATCCTATCCTATCCTCTATCCTATCCTATCCTCTATCCTATCCTATCCTCTATCCTATCCTATCCTCTATCCTATCCTACCCTCTATCCTATCCTATCCTCTATCCTATCCTATCCTCTATCCGATCCTCAATCCTATCCTATCCGCTATTATGTCCTATCCTCTATCCTATCCAATCCTCTATCCGCTCCTCTTTCCTATCCTATCCTCTATTATATCCTATCCTCTATCCTATCCTATCCTCTATCCTATCCTATCCTCTATCCTATCCTATCCTCTACCCTATCCTATCCTCTATCCGATCCTCTATCCTATCCAATCCTCTATCCGATCCTCAATCCTATCCTATCCTCTATTATGTCCTATCCTCTATCCTATCCTATCCTCTATCCGATCCTCTATCCTATCCTATCCTCTATCCGATCCTCAATCCTATCCTATCCTCTATTATGTCCTATCCTCTATCCTATCCTATCCTCTATCCTATCCTATCCTCTATCCTATCCTATCCTCTAT
Organism: Halictus rubicundus; assembly: GCF_050948215.1. Lineage (NCBI taxonomy): Eukaryota > Metazoa > Arthropoda > Insecta > Hymenoptera > Halictidae > Halictus > Halictus rubicundus. Next base: position 53,076 of record NW_027488781.1, read on the forward strand.
CCGATCCTCAATCCTATCCTATCCTCTATTCTATCCTCTATCCAATCCTATCCTCTATCCTATCCTATCCTGTATCCTACCCCATCCTCTATCCTATCCTATCCTCTATCCTCTATCCTCTATCCTATCCTATCCTTTATCCTAACCTATCCTCTATCCTATACTATCCTCTACCTTATCCTATCCTCTATCCTATCCAATTACCTATCCTATCCTCTATCCTATCCTTTCCTCTATCCTATCCTATCCTCTATCCTATCCTATCCTCTATCCTATCCTATCCTCTATCCTATCCTATCCTCTATCCTATCCTATCCTCTATCCTATCCTATCCTCTATCCTATCCAATCCTCTATCCTATCCTCTATCCTATTATCCATCCTATCCTATCCACTTTCCTATCCTTTCCTCTATCCTATCCTGTCCTCCATCCTGCCATATAGCCCATAATATCGTATCCTCTATCCTATCCTATCCTCTATCCTATCCTATCCTTTATCCTATCGTATCCTCTTTCTATCCTATCCTCTATCCTATCCTATCCTCTATCCTATCCTATCCTCTATCGTATCCTATCCTCTATCCTATCCTCTATCCTATCCTCTATCATATCCTCTATCCTATCCAATCCTCTATCCGCTCCTCTTTCCTATCCTATCCTCTATCCTATCCTATCCTCTATCCGATCCTCAATCCTATCCTATCCTCTATTCTATCCTCTATCCAATCCTATCCTCTATCCTATCCTATCCTCTATCCTATCCTATTCTCTATCCTATCCTATCCTCTATCCAATACTCTATCGTATACTCTATCCTATCCTATCCTCTATCCTATCATCTATCCTATCCTATTCTCTATCCTATCCATTCCTCGAACCTATCCTATCCACTATCCTATCCAATCCTCTATCCTATCCTCTATTCTATCCTCTCTCCTATCTTCTATCCTATCCTCTATCCTATCCTCTATCCTATCCTCTATCCTATCCTCTATCCTAGCCTCTATCCTATCCTATTCTCTATCCTATCCTATCCTCTATCCTATGCTATCCTCTATCCTATCCTATCCTCTATCCTATCCTATCCTCTATCCTATCCTATCCTCTATCCTACCCCATCCTCTATCCTATCCTATCCTCTATCCTCTATCCTATCCTATCCTTTATCCTAACCTATCCTGTATCCTATACTATCCTCTACCTTATCCTATCCTCTATCCTATCCAATTACCTATCCTATCCTCTATCCTATCCTTTCCTCTATCCTATCCTATCCTCTATCCTATCCTATCCTCTATCCTATCCTATCCTCTATCCTATCCTATCCTCTATCCTATCCTATCCTCTATCCTATCCACTCCTCTATCCTATCCTCTATCCTATCCTATCCTCTATCTGATCCTCAATCCTATCCTATCCTCTATTACGTCCTATCCTCTATCCTATCCTATCCTCTATCCTATCCTATCCTCTATCCGATCCTCTATCCTATCCTGTCCTCTATCCTATCCTATCCTCTATCCTATCCTATCCTCAATCCTATCCTATCCTCTATCCTATCCTATTCTCTATCCTATCCTATCCTCTATCCTATCATCTATCCTATCCTATTCTCTATCCTATCCATTCCTCGAACCTATCCTATCCACTATCCTATCCAATCCTCTATCCTATCCTCTATTCTATCCTCTCTCCTATCTTCTATCCTATCCTCTATCCTATCCTCTATCCTATCCTCTATCCTATCCTCTATCCTAGCCTCTATCCTATCCTATTCTCTATCCTATCCTATCCTCTATCCTATGCTATCCTCTATCCTATCCTATCCTCTATCCTATCCTATCCTCTATCCTATCCTATCCTCTATCCTACCCCATCCTCTATCCTATCCTATCCTCTATCCTCTATCCTATCCTATCCTTTATCCTAACCTATCCTGTATCCTATACTATCCTCTACCTTATCCTATCCTCTATCCTATCCAATTACCTATCCTATCCTCTATCCTATCCTTTCCTCTATCCTATCCTATCCTCTATCCTATCCTATCCTCTATCCTATCCTATCCTCTATCCTATCCTATCCTCTATCCTATCCTATCCTCTATCCTATCCACTCCTCTATCCTATCCTCTATCCTATCCTATCCTCTATCTGATCCTCAATCCTATCCTATCCTCTATTACGTCCTATCCTCTATCCTATCCTATCCTCTATCCTATCCTTTCCTCTATCCTATCCTATCCTCTATCCTATCCTATCCTCTATCCTATCCTATCCTCTATCCTATCCTATCCTCTATCCTATCCTATCATCTATCCTATCCTCTATCCTATCCTCTATCCTATCCTATCCTCTATCCTATCCTATCCTCAATCCTATCCTATCCTCTATCCTATCCTATTCTCTATCCTATCCTATTCTCTATCCTATCCAATTACCTATCCTATCCTCTATCCTATCCTTTCCTCTATCCTATCCTATCCTCTATCCTATCCTATCCTCTATCCTATCCTTTATCCTATCCACTATCCTATCCTATCCTCAATGCTATCCTATCCTCTATCCGATCCTCTATCCTATCCTATCCTCTATCCCACCCTATCCTCTATCCGATCCTATCCTCTATCCTATCCAATCCTCTATCCTATCCTCTATCCTATCCTCTATCCTAGCCTCTATCCTATCCTATTCTCTATCCTATCCTATCCTCTATCCTATGCTATCCTCTATCCTATCCTATCCTCTATCCTATCCTATCCTCTATCCTATCCTATCCTGTATCCTACCCCATCCTCTATCCTATCCTATCCTCTATCCTCTATCCTCTATCCTATCCTATCCTTTATCCTAACCTATCCTCTATCCTATACTATCCTCTACCTTATCCTATCCTCTATCCTATCCAATTACCTATCCTATCCTCTATCCTATCCTTTCCTCTATCCTATCCTATCCTCTATCCTATCCTATCCTCTATCCTATCCTATCCTCTATCCTATCCTATCCTCTATCCTATCCTATCCTCTATCATATCCAATCCTCTATCCTATCCTCTATCCTATTATCCATCCTATCCTATCCACTTTCCTATCCTTTCCTCTATCCTATCCTGTCCTCCATCCTGCCATATAGCCCATAATATCGTATCCTCTATCCTATCCTATCCTCTATCCTATCCAATCCTCTATCCGCTCCTCTTTCCTATCCTATCCTCTATTATATCCTATCCTCTATCCTATCCTATCCTCTATCCTATCCTATCCTCTATCCGATCGTCTATCCTATCCAATCCTCTATCCTATCATCTATCCCTTCCTATCGTCAATCCTATCCTATACTGTATTATATCCTATCCTCTATCCGATCCTCTATCCTATCCTATCCTGTATCTGATCCTCAATCCTATCCTATCCTCTATTATGTCCTATCCTCTATCCTATCCTATCCTCTATCCTATCCTATCCTCTATCCGATCCTCTATCCTAGCCTATCCTCTATTATGTCCTATCCTCTATCCTATCCTATCCTCTATCTTATCCTATCCTCTATCCGATCCTCTATCCTATCCTGTCCTCTATCCTATCCTATCCTCTATCCTATCCTATCCTCTATCCTATCCTATCCTATCCTCTATCCTATCCTATCCTCTAATCCTATCCTATCCTCTATCCTATCCTATCATCTATCCTATCCTCTATCCTATCCTATCCTCTATCCTATCCTATCCTCAATCCTATCCTATCCTCTAGCCTATCCTATTCCCTATCCTATCCTATTCTCTATCCCATCCAATTACCTATCCTATCCTCTATCCTATCCTTTCCTCTATCCTATCCTATCCTCTATCCTATCCTATCCTCTATCCTATCCTTTATCCTATCCACTATCCTATCCTATCCTCAATGCTATCCTATCCTCTATCAGATCCTCTATCCTATCCTATCCTCTATCCCACCCTATCCTCTATCCGATCCTATCCTCTATCCTATCCAATCCTCTATCCTATCCTCTATCCTATCCTCTATCCTAGCCTCTATCCTATCCTATTCTCTATCCTATCCTATCCTCTATCCTATGCTATCCTCTATCCTATCCTATCCTCTATCCTATCCTATCATCTATCATATCCTATCCTCTATCCTACCCCATCCTCTATCCTATCCTATCCTCTATCCTCTATCCTCTATCCTATCCTATCCTTTATCCTAACCTATCCTCTATCCTATACTATCCTCTACCTTATCCTATCCTCTATCCTATCCAATTACCTATCCTATCCTCTATCCTATCCTTTCCTCTATCCTATCCTATCCTCTATCCTATCCTATCCTCTATCCTATCCTATCCTCTATCCTATCCTATCCTCTATCCTATCCTATCCTCTATCCGATCCTCTATCCTATCCAATCCTCTATCCGATCCTCAATCCTATCCTATCCTCTATTATGTCCTATCCTCTATCCTATCCTATCCTCTATCCGATCCTCTATCCTATCCTATCCTCTATCCGATCCTCAATCCTATCCTATCCTCTATTATGTCCTATCCTCTATCCTATCCTATCCTCTATCCTATCCTATCCTCTATCCTATCCTATCCTCTATCCTATCCTATCCTCTATCCTATCCTATCCTCTATCCGATCCTCAATCCTATCCTATCCGCTATTATGTCCTATCCTCTATCCTATCCAATCCTCTATCCGCTCCTCTTTCCTATCCTATCCTCTATCCTATCCTATCCTCTATCCTATGCTATCCTCTATCCTATCCTATCCTCTATCCTATCCTATCATCTATCATATCCTATCCTCTATCCTACCCCATCCTCTATCCTATCCTATCCTCTATCCTCTATCCTCTATCCTATCCTATCCTTTATCCTAACCTATCCTCTATCCTATACTATCCTCTACCTTATCCTATCCTCTATCCTATCCAATTACCTATCCTATCCTCTATCCTATCCTTTCCTCTATCCTATCCTATCCTCTATCCTATCCTATCCTCTATCCTATCCTATCCTCTATCCTATCCTATCCTCTATCCTATCCTATCCTCTATCCTATCCAATCCTCTATCCTATCCTCTATCCTATTATCCATCCTATCCTATCCACTTTCCTATCCTTTCCTCTATCCTATCCTGTCCTCCATCCTGCCATATAGCCCATAATATCGTATCCTCTATCCTATCCTATCCTCTATCCGATCCTCAATCCTATCCTATCCGCTATTATGTCCTATCCTCTATCCTATCCAATCCTCTATCCGCTCCTCTTTCCTATCCTATCCTCTATTATATCCTATCCTCTATCAAATCCTATCCTCTATCCTATCCTATCCTCTATCCTATCCTATCCTCTATCCTATCCTATCCTCTATCCGATCCTCTATCCTATCCAATCCTCTATCCGATCCTCAATCCTATCCTATCCTCTATTATGTCCTATCCTCTATCCTATCCTATCCTCTATCCGATCCTCTATCCTATCCTATCCTCTATCCGATCCTCAATCCTATCCTATCCTCTATTATGTCCTATCCTCTATCCTATCCTATCCTCTATCCTATCCTATCCTCTATCCTATCCTATCCTCTATCCGATCCTCAATCCTATCCTATCCTCTATTCTATCCTCTATCCAATCCTATCCTCTATCCTATCCTATCCTCTATCCTATCCTATTCTCTATCCTATCCTATCCTCTATCCAATACTCTATCGTATCCTCTATCCTATCCTATCCTCTATCCTATCATCTATCCTATCCTATTCTCTTTCCTATCCATTCCTCGAACCTATCCTATCCACTATCCTATCCAATCCTCTATCCTATCCTCTATTCTATCCTCTCTCCTATCTTCTATCCTATCCTCTATCCTATCCTCTATCCTATCCTCTATCCTATCCTCTATCCTAGCCTCTATCCTATCCTATTCTCTATCCTATCCTATCCTCTATCCTATGCTATCCTCTATCCTATCCTATCCTCTATCCTATCCTATCCTCTATCCTATCCTATCCTCTATCCTACCCCATCCTCTATCCTATCCTATCCTCTATCCTCTATCCTATCCTATCCTTTATCCTAACCTATCCTGTATCCTATACTATCCTCTACCTTATCCTATCCTCTATCCTATCCAATTACCTATCCTATCCTCTATCCTATCCTTTCCTCTATCCTATCCTATCCTCTATCCTATCCTATCCTCTATCCTATCCTATCCTCTATCCTATCCTATCCTCTATCCTATCCTATCCTCTATCCTATCCAATCCTCTATCCTATCCTCTATCTTATCCTATCCTCTATCTGATCCTCAATCCTATCCTATCCTCTATTACGTCCTATCCTCTATCCTATCCTATCCTCTATCCTATCCTATCCTCTATCCGATCCTCTATCCTATCCTGTCCTCTATCCTATCCTATCCTCTATCCTATCCTATCCTCTATCCTATACTATCCTATCCTCTATCCTATCCTATCCTCTATCCTATCCTATCATCTATCCTATCCTCTATCCTATCCTCTATCCCATCCTATCCTCTATCCTATCCTATCCTCAATCCTATCCTATCCTCTATCCTATCCTATTCTCTATCCTATCCTATTCTCTATCCTATCCAATTACCTATCCTATCCTCTATCCTATCCTTTCCTCTATCCTATCCTATCCTCTATCCTATCCTATCCTCTATCCTATCCTTTATCCTATCCACTATCCTATCCTATCCTCAATGCTATCCTATCCTCTATCCGATCCTCTATCCTATCCTATCCTCTATCCCACCCTATCCTCTATCCGATCCTATCCTCTATCCTATCCAATCCTCTATCCTATCCTCTATCCTATCCTCTATCCTAGCCTCTATCCTATCCTATTCTCTATCCTATCCTATCCTCTATCCTATGCTATCCTCTATCCTATCCTATCCTCTATCCTATCCTATGCTCTATCCTATCCTATCCTGTATCCTACCCCATCCTCTATCCTATCATATCCTCTATCCTCTATCCTCTATCCTATCCTATCCTTTATCCTAACCTATCCTCTATCCTATACTATCCTCTACCTTATCCTATCCTCTATCCTATCCAATTACCTATCCTATCCTCTATCCTATCCTTTCCTCTATCCTATCCTATCCTCTATCCTATCCTATCCTCTATCCTATCCTATCCTCTATCCTATCCTATCCTCTATCCTATCCTATCCTCTATCCTATCCTATCCTCTATCCTATCCAATCCTCTATCCTATCCTCTATCCTATTATCCATCCTATCCTATCCACTTTCCTATCCTTTCCTCTATCCTATCCTGTCCTCCATCCTGCCATATAGCCCATAATATCGTATCCTCTATCCTATCCTATCCTCTATCCTATCCTATCCTTTATCCTATCGTATCCTCTTTCTATCCTATCCTCTATCCTATCCTATCCTCTATCCTATCCTATCCTCTATCGTATCCTATCCTCTATCCTATCCTCTATCCTATCCTCTATCATATCCTCTATCCTATCCTATCCTCTATCCTATCCAATCCTCTATCCGCTCCTCTTTCCTATCCTATCCTCTATCCTATCCTATCCTCTATCCGATCCTCAATCCTATCCTATCCTCTATTATATCCTCTATCCAATCCTATCCTCTTTCCTATCCTATCCTCTATCCAATCCTATTCTCTATCCTCTATCCTATCCTATCCTTTATCCTAACCTATCCTGTATCCTATACTATCCTCTACCTTATCCTATCCTCTATCCTATCCAATTACCTATCCTATCCTCTATCCTATCCTATCCTCTATCCTATCCTATCCTCTATCCTATCCTATCCTCTATCCTATCCTATCCTCTATCCTATCCTATCCTCTATCCTATCCTATCCTCTATCCTATCCACTCCTCTATCCTATCCTCTATCCTATCCTATCCTCTATCTGATCCTCAATCCTATCCTATCCTCTATTACGTCCTATCCTCTATCCTATCCTATCCTCTATCCTATCCTTTCCTCTATCCTATCCTATCCTCTATCCTATCCTATCCTCTATCCTATCCTATCCTCTATCCTATCCTATCCTCTATCCTATCCTATCATCTATCCTATCCTCTATCCTATCCTCTATCCTATCCTATCCTCTATCCTATCCTATCCTCAATCCTATCCTATCCTCTATCCTATCCTATTCTCTATCCTATCCTATTCTCTATCCTATCCAATTACCTATCCTATCCTCTATCCTATCCTTTCCTCTATCCTATCCTATCCTCTATCCTATCCTATCCTCTATCCTATCCTTTATCCTATCCACTATCCTATCCTATCCTCAATGCTATCCTATCCTCTATCCGATCCTCTATCCTATCCTATCCTCTATCCCACCCTATCCTCTATCCGATCCTATCCTCTATCCTATCCAATCCTCTATCCTATCCTCTATCCTATCCTCTATCCTAGCCTCTATCCTATCCTATTCTCTATCCTATCCTATCCTCTATCCTATGCTATCCTCTATCCTATCCTATCCTCTATCCTATCCTATCCTCTATCCTATCCTATCCTGTATCCTACCCCATCCTCTATCCTATCCTATCCTCTATCCTCTATCCTCTATCCTATCCTATCCTTTATCCTAACCTATCCTCTATCCTATACTATCCTCTACCTTATCCTATCCTCTATCCTATCCAATTACCTATCCTATCCTCTATCCTATCCTTTCCTCTATCCTATCCTATCCTCTATCCTATCCTATCCTCTATCCTATCCTATCCTCTATCCTATCCTATCCTCTATCCTATCCTATCCTCTATCATATCCAATCCTCTATCCTATCCTCTATCCTATTATCCATCCTATCCTATCCACTTTCCTATCCTTTGCTCTATCCTATCCTGTCCTCCATCCTGCCATATAGCCCATAATATCGTATCCTCTATCCTATCCTATCCTCTATCCTATCCAATCCTCTATCCGCTCCTCTTTCCTATCCTATCCTCTATTATATCCTATCCTCTATCCTATCCTATCCTCTATCCTATCCTATCCTCTATCCGATCCTCTATCCTATCCAATCCTCTATCCTATCATCTATCCCTTCCTATCGTCAATCCTATCCTATACTGTATTATATCCTATCCTCTATCCGATCCTCTATCCTATCCTATCCTGTATCTGATCCTCAATCCTATCCTATCCTCTATTATGTCCTATCCTCTATCCTATCCTATCCTCTATCCGATCCTCAATCCTAGCCTATCCTCTATTATGTCCTATCCTCTATCCTATCCTATCCTCTATCTTATCCTATCCTCTATCCGATCCTCTATCCTATCCTGTCCTCTATCCTATCCTATCCTCTATCCTATCCTATCCTCTATCCTATCCTATCCTATCCTCTATCCTATCCTATCCTCTAATCCTATCCTATCCTCTATCCTATCCTATCATCTATCCTATCCTCTATCCTATCCTATCCTCTATCCTATCCTATCCTCAATCCTATCCTATCCTCTATCCTATCCTATTCCCTATCCTATCCTATTCTCTATCCCATCCAATTACCTATCCTATCCTCTATCCTATCCTATCCTCTATCCTATCCTATCCTCTATCCTATCCTTTATCCTATCCACTATCCTATCCTATCCTCAATGCTATCCTATCCTCTATCAGATCCTCTATCCTATCCTATCCTCTATCCCACCCTATCCTCTATCCGATCCTATCCTCTATCCTATCTAATCCTCTATCCTATCCTCTATCCTATCCTCTATCCTAGCCTCTATCCTATCCTATTCTCTATCCTATCCTATCCTCTATCCTATGCTATCCTCTATCCTATCCTATCCTCTATCCTATCCTATCCTCTATCCTATCCTATCCTCTATCCTACCCCATCCTCTATCCTATCCTATCCTCTATCCTCTATCCTCTATCCTATCCTATCCTTTATCCTAACCTATCCTCTATCCTATACTATCCTCTACCTTATCCTATCCTCTATCCTATCCAATTACCTATCCTATCCTCTATCCTATCCTTTCCTCTATCCTATCCTATCCTCTATCCTATCCTATCCTCTATCCTATCCTATCCTCTATCCTATCCTATCCTCTATCCTATCCTATCCTCTATCCGATCCTCTATCCTATCCAATCCTCTATCCGATCCTCAATCCTATCCTATTATCTATTATGTCCTATCCTCTATCCTATCCTATCCTCTATCCGATCCTCTATCCTATCCTATCCTCTATCCGATCCTCAATCCTATCCTATCCTCTATTATGTCCTATCCTCTATCCTATCCTATCCTCTATCCTATCCTATCCTCTATCCTATCCTATCCTCTATCCTATCCTATCCTCTATCCGATCCTCAATCCTATCCTATCCGCTATTATGTCCTATCCTCTATCCTATCCAATCCTCTATCCGCTCCTCTTTCCTATCCTATCCTCTATCCTATCCTATCCTCTATCCTATGCTATCCTCTATCCTATCCTATCCTCTATCCTATCCTATCATCTATCATATCCTATCCTCTATCCTACCCCATCCTCTATCCTATCCTATCCTCTATCCTCTATCCTCTATCCTATCCTATCCTTTATCCTAACCTATCCTCTATCCTATACTATCCTCTACCTTATCCTATCCTCTATCCTATCCAATTACCTATCCTATCCTCTATCCTATCCTTTCCTCTATCCTGTCCTATCCTCTATCCTATCCAATCCTCTATCCTATCCTCTATCCTATTATCCATCCTATCCTATCCACTTTCCTATCCTTTCCTCTATCCTATCCTGTCCTCCATCCTGCCATATAGCCCATAATATCGTATCCTCTATCCTATCCTATCCTCTATCCTACCCTATCCTTTATCCTATCGTATCCTCTATTCTATCCTATCCTCTATCCTATCCTATCCTCTATCCTATCCTATCCTCTATCGTATCCTATCCTCTATCCTATCCTCTATCCTATCCTCTATCCTATCCTATCCTCTATCCTATTCTATCCTCTATACTATCCAATCCTCTATCCGCTCCTCTTTCATATCCTATCCTCTATTATATCCTATCCTCTATCCTATCCAATCCTCTATCCGCTCCTCTTTCCTATCCTATCCTCTATTATATCCTATCCTCTATCCTATCCTATCCTCTATCCTATCCTATCCTCTATCCTATCCTATCCTCTATCCTATCCTATCCTCTATCCTATCCTATCCTCTATCCTATCCTATCCTCTATGCTATCCTATCCTCTATCCTATCCTATCCTCTATCCGATCCTCTATCCTATCCAATCCTCTATCCGATCCTCAATCCTATCCTATCCTCTATTATGTCCTATCCTCTATCCTATCCTATCCTCTATCCGATCCTCTATCCTATCCTATCCTCTATCCGATCCTCAATCCTATCCTATCCTCTATTATGTCCTATCCTCTATCCTATCCTATCCTCTATCCTATCCTATCCTCTATCCTATCCTATCCTCTATCCTATCCTATCCTCTATCCTATCCTATCCTCTATCCTATCCTATCCTCTATCCGATCCTCAATCCTATCCTATCCGCTATTATGTCCTATCCTCTATCCTATCCAATCCTCTATCCGCTCCTCTTTCCTATCCTATCCTCTATTATATCCTATCCTCTATCCTATCCTATCCTCTATCCTATCCTATCCTCTATCCTATCCTATCCTCTATCCTATCCTATCCTCTATCCGATCCTCTATCCTATCCAATCCTCTATCCGATCCTCAATCCTATCCTATCCTCTATTATGTCCTATCCCCTATCCTATCCTATCCTCTATCCGATCCTCTATCCTATCCTATCCTCTATCCGATCCTCAATCCTATCCTATCCTCTATTATGTCCTATCCTCTATCCTATCCTATCCTCTATCGTATCCTATCCTCTATCCTATCCTCTATCCTATCCTCTATCCTATCCTCTATCCTATCCTCTATCCTATCCTATCCTCTATACTATCCAATCCTCTATCCGCTCCTCTTTCATATCCTATCCTCTATTATATCCTATCCTCTATCCTATCCAATCCTCTATCCGCTCCTCTTTCCTATCCTATCCTCTATTATATCCTATCCTCTATCCTATCCTATCCTCTATCCTATCCTATCCTCTATCCTATCCTATCCTCTATCCTATCCTATCCTCTATCCTATCCTATCCTCTATCCTATCCTATCCTCTATCCTATCCTATCCTCTATCCTATCCTATCCTCGATCCTATCCTATCCTCTATCCTATCCTATCCTCTATCCGATCCTCTATCCTATCCAATCCTCTATCCGATCCTCAATCCTATCCTATCCTCTATTATGTCCTATCCTCTATCCTATCCTATCCTCTATCCGATCCTCTATCCTATCCTATCCTCTATCCGATCCTCAATCCTATCCTATCCTCTATTATGTCCTATCCTCTATCCTATCCTATCCTCTATCCTATCCTATCCTCTATCCTATCCTATCCTCTATCCTATCCTATCCTCTATCCTATCCAATCCTCTATCCGCTCCTCTTTCATATCCTATCCTCTATTATATCCTATCCTCTATCCTATCCAATCCTCTATCCGCTCCTCTTTCCTATCCTATCCTCTATTATATCCTATCCTCTATCCTATCAAATCCTCTATCCTATCCTATCCTCTATCCTATCCTATCCTCTATCCTATCCTATCCTCTATCCGATCCTCTATCCTATCCAATCCTCTATCCGATCCTCAATCCTATCCTATCCTCTATTATGTCCTATCCTCTATCCTATCCTATCCTCTATCCTATCCTATCCTCTATCCTATCCTATCCTCTATCCGATCCTCAATCCTATCCTATCCTCTATTATGTCCTATCCTCTATCCTATCCTATCCTCTATCCTATCCTATCCTCTATCCTATCCTATCCTCTATCCTATCCTATCCTCTATCCTATCCTATCCTCTATCCTATCCTCTATCCTATCCTATCCTCTATCCGATCCTCTATCCTATCCTATCCTCCATCCTATCCTCTATCCTATCCTCCATCCTATCCTCTATCCTATCCTCCATCCTATCCTCTATCCTATCCTCCATCCTATCCTCTATCCTATCCTCCATCCTATCCTCTATCCTATCCTCAATCCTCTCCTATACTCTATTCTATCTTTCCTCTATCCTATCCTCTATCCTATCCTATCCTCTATCCTATCCTATCCTCTATCCTATCCTATCCTCTATCCTATCCTATCCTCTATCCTATCCTATCCTCTATCCTATCCTATCCTCTATCCTATCCTATCCTCTATCCTATCCTATCCTCTATCCTATCCTATCCTCTTTCCTATCCTATCCTCTATCCTATCCTATCCTCTATCCTATCCTATCCTCTATCTTATCCTATCATCTATCATATCCTATCCTCTATCCTACCCCATCCTCTATCCTATCCTATCCTCTATCCTCTATCCTCTATCCTATCCTATCCTTTATCCTAACCTATCCTCTATCCTATACTATCCTCTACCTTATCCTATCCTCTATCCTATCCAATTACCTATCCTATCCTCTATCCTATCCTTTCCTCTATCCTATCCTATCCTCTATCCTATCCTATCCTCTATCCTATCCTATCCTCTATCCTATCCTATCCTCTATCCTATCCTATCCTCTACCCTATCCAATCCTCTATCCTATCCTCTATCCTATTATCCATCCTATCCTATCCACTTTCCTATCCTTTCCTCTATCCTATCCTGTCCTCCATCCTGCCATATAGCCCATAATATCGTATCCTCTATCCTATCCTATCCTCTATCCTACCCTATCCTTTATCCTATCGTATCCTCTATTCTATCCTATCCTCTATCCTATCCTATCCTCTATCCTATCCTATCCTCTATCGTATCCTATCCTCTATCCTATCCTCTATCCTATCCTCTATCCTATCCTCTATCCTATCCTATCCTCTATACTATCCAATCCTCTATCCGCTCCTCTTTCATATCCTATCCTCTATTATATCCTATCCTCTATCCTATCCAATCCTCTATCCGCTCCTCTTTCCTATCCTATTCTCTATTATATCCTATCCTCTATCCTATCCTATCCTCTATCCTATCCTATCCTCTATCCTATCCTATCCTCTATCCTATCCTATCCTCTATCCTATCCTATCCTCTATCCTATCCTATCCTCTATCCTATCCTATCCTCTATCCTATCCTATCCTCTATCCTATCCTATCCTCTATCCGATCCTCTATCCTATCCAATCCTCTATCCGATCCTCAATCCTATCCTATCCTCTATTATGTCCTATCCTCTATCCTATCCTATCCTCTATCCGATCCTCTATCCTATCCTATCCTCTATCCGATCCTCAATCCTATCCTATCCTCTATTATGTCCTATCCTCTATCCTATCCTATCCTCTATCCTATCCTATCCTCTATCCTATCCTATCCTCTATCCTATGCTATCCTCTATCCGATCCTCAATCCTATCCTATCCGCTATTATGTCCTATCCTCTATCCTATCCAATCCTCTATCCGCTCCTCTTTCCTATCCTATCCTCTATTATATCCTATCCTCTATCCTATCCTATCCTCTATCCTATCCTATCCTCTATCCTATCCTATCCTCTATCCTATCCTATCCTCTATCCGATCCTCTATCCTATCCAATCCTCTATCCGATCCTCAATCCTATCCTATCCTCTATTATGTCCTATCCTCTATCCTATCCTATCCTCTATCCGATCCTCTATCCTATCCTATCCTCTATCCGATCCTCAATCCTATCCTATCCTCTATTATGTCCTATCCTCTATCCTATCCTATCCTCTATCCTATCCTATCCTCTATCCTATCCTATCCTCTATCCTATCCTATCCTCTATCCGATCCTCAATCCTATCCTATCCTCTATTATGTCCTATCCTCTATCCTATCCTATCCTCTATCCTATCCTATCCTCTATCCTATCCTATCCTCTATCCTATCCTATCCTCTATCCTATCCTCTATCCTATCCTATCCTCTATCCGATCCTCTATCCTATCCTATCCTCCATCCTATCCTCTATCCTATCCTCCATCCTATCCTCTATCCTATCCTCCATCCTATCCTCTATCCTATCCTCCATCCTATCCTCTATCCTATCCTCAATCCTCTCCTATACTCTATTCTATCCTTTCCTCTATCCTATCCTCTATCCTATCCTATCCTCTATCCTATCCTATCCTCTATCCTATCCTATCCTCTATCCTATCCTATCCTCTATCCTAACCTATCCTCTATCCTATCCTATCCTCTATCCTATCCTATCCTCTATCCTATCCTATCCTCTATCCTATCCTATCCTCTATCCTATCCTATCCTCTATCCTATCCTATCCTCTATCCTATCCTATCCTCTATCCTATCCTATCCTCTATCCTATCCTATCCTCTATCCTATCCTATCCTCTATCCTATCCTATCCTATCCTCTATCCTATCCAATTACCTATCCTATCCTCTATCCTATCCTTTCCTCTATCCTATCCTATTCTCTATCCTATCCTCTATCCTATCCTCTATCCTATCCACTATCCTATCCTATCCTCAAAGCTATACTATCCTCTATCCGATCCTCTATCCTATCCTATCCTCTATCCGATCCTCTATCCTAACCTATCCTCTATCCTATCCTATCCTCTATCCTATCCTATCCTCCATCCTATTCTATCCTCTATCCTATCCCCTATCCTATCCGCTATCCTATCCTCTATCCTACCGTCTATCCTATCCTCTATCATATCCTATCCTCTATCCGATCCCTATCCTATCCTATCCTCTATTTTATCCTATCCTCTATCCTATCCTATCCTCTATCCTATCCTATCCTCTATCCGATCCTCAATCCTATCCTATCCTCTATTATGTCTTATCCTCTATCCTATCCTATCCTCTATCCTATCCTATTCTCTATCCGATCCTCTATCCTATCCTATCCTCTATTCTATCCTATCCTCTATCCTATCCTATCCTCTATCCGATCCTATCCTCTATCCGATCCTATCCTCTATCCTATGCTATCCTCTATCCTATCCTATCCTCTATCCTATCCTATCCTCTATCCTATCCTATCCTCTATCCTACCCCATCCTCTATCCTATCCTATCCTCTATCCTCTATCCTCTATCCTATCCTATCCTTTATCCTAACCTATCCTCTATCCTATACTATCCTCTACCTTATCCTATCCTCTATCCTATCCAATTACCTATCCTATCCTCTATCCTATCCTTTCCTCTATCCGATCCTCAATCCTATCCTATCCTCTATTCTATCCTCTATCCAATCCTATCCTCTATCCTATCCTATCCTCTATCCGATCCTATCCTCTATCCTATCCAATCCTCTATCCTATCCTCTATCCTATCCTCTATCCTATCCTCTATCCTCTATCCTCTATCCTATCCTATCCTTTATCCTAACCTATCCTCTATCCTATACTATCCTCTACCTTATCCTATCCTCTATCCTATCCAATTACCTATCCTATCCTCTATCCTATCCTTTCCTCTATCCGATCCTCAATCCTATCCTATCCTCTATTCTATCCTCTATCCAATCCTATCCTCTATCCTATCCTATCCTCTATCCGATCCTATCCTCTATCCTATCCAATCCTCTATCCTATCCTCTATCCTATCCTCTATCCTAGCCTCTATCCTATCCTATTCTCTATCCTATCCTATCCTCTATCCTATGCTATCCTCTATCCTATCCTATCCTCTATCCTATCCTATCCTCTATCCTATCCTATCCTGTATCCTACCCCATCCTCTATCCTATCCTATCCTCTATCCTCTATCCTCTATCCTATCCTATCCTTTATCCTAACCTATCCTCTATCCTATACTATCCTCTACCTTATCCTATCCTCTATCCTATCCAATTACCTATCCTATCCTCTATCCTATCCTTTCCTCTATCCTATCCTATCCTCTATCCTATCCTATCCTCTATCCTATCCTATCCTCTATCCTCTCCTATCCTCTATCCTATCCTATCCTCTATCCTATCCTATCCTCTATCCTATCCAATCCTCTATCCTATCCCCTATCCTATTATCCATCCTATCCTATCCACTTTCCTATCCTTTCCTCTATCCTATCCTGTCCTCCATCCTGCCATATAGCCCATAATATCGTATCCTCTATCCTATCCTATCCTCTATCCTATCCTATCCTTTATCCTATCGTATCCTCTTTCTATCCTATCCTCTATCCTATCCTATCCTCTATCCTATCCTATCCTCTATCCTATCCTATCCTCTATCGTATCCTATCCTCTATCCTATCCTCTATCCTATCCTCTATCATATCCTCTATCCTATCCTATCCTCTATCCTATCCAATCCTCTATCCGCTCCTCTTTCCTATCCTATCCTCTATCCTATCCTATCCTCTATCCGATCCTCAATCCTATCCTATCCTCTATTCTATCCTCTATTCTATCCTCTATCCAATCCTATCCTCTATCCTATCCTATCCTCTATCCTATCCTATTCTCTATCCTATCCTATCCTCTATCCAATACTCTATCGTATCCTCTATCCTATCCTATCCTCTATCCTATCATCTATCCTATCCTATTCTCTATCCTATCCATTCCTCGAACCTATCCTATCCACTATCCTATCCAATACTCTATCCTATCCTCTCTCCTATCTTCTATCCTATCCTCTATCCTATCCTCTATCCTAACCTCTATCCTATCCTCTATCCTATCCTCTATCCTATCCTATCCTCTATCCTATCCTATCCTATCCTCTATCCTATCCAATTACCTATCCTATCCTCTATCCTATCCTTTCCTCTATCCTATCCTATTCTCTATCCTATCCTCTATCCTATCCTCTATCCTATCCACTATCCTATCCTATCCTCAAAGCTATACTATCCTCTATCCGATCCTCTATCCTATCCTATCCTCTATCCGATCCTCTATCCTAACCTATCCTCTATCCTATCCTATCCTCTATCCTATCCTATCCTCCATCCTATTCTATCCTCTATCCTATCCCCTATCCTATCCGCTATCCTATCCTCTATCCTACCGTCTATCCTATCCTCTATCATATCCTATCCTCTATCCGATCCCTATCCTATCCTATCCTCTATTTTATCCTATCCTCTATCCTATCCTATCCTCTATCCTATCCTATCCTCTATCCGATCCTCAATCCTATCCTATCCTCTATTATGTCTTATCCTCTATCCTATCCTATCCTCTATCCTATCCTATTCTCTATCCGATCCTCTATCCTATCCTATCCTCTATTCTATCCTATCCTCTATCCTATCCTATCCTCTATCCGATCCTATCCTCTATCCGATCCTATCCTCTATCCTATGCTATCCTCTATCCTATCCTATCCTCTATCCTATCCTATCCTCTATCCTATCCTATCCTCTATCCTACCCCATCCTCTATCCTATCCTATCCTCTATCCTCTATCCTCTATCCTATCCTATCCTTTATCCTAACCTATCCTCTATCCTATACTATCCTCTACCTTATCCTATCCTCTATCCTATCCAATTACCTATCCTATCCTCTATCCTATCCTTTCCTCTATCCGATCCTCAATCCTATCCTATCCTCTATTCTATCCTCTATCCAATCCTATCCTCTATCCTATCCTATCCTCTATCCGATCCTATCCTCTATCCTATCCAATCCTCTATCCTATCCTCTATCCTATCCTCTATCCTATCCTCTATCCTCTATCCTCTATCCTATCCTATCCTTTATCCTAACCTATCCTCTATCCTATACTATCCTCTACCTTATCCTATCCTCTATCCTATCCAATTACCTATCCTATCCTCTATCCTATCCTTTCCTCTATCCGATCCTCAATCCTATCCTATCCTCTATTCTATCCTCTATCCAATCCTATCCTCTATCCTATCCTATCCTCTATCCGATCCTATCCTCTATCCTATCCAATCCTCTATCCTATCCTCTATCCTATCCTCTATCCTAGCCTCTATCCTATCCTATTCTCTATCCTATCCTATCCTCTATCCTATGCTATCCTCTATCCTATCCTATCCTCTATCCTATCCTATCCTCTATCCTATCCTATCCTGTATCCTACCCCATCCTCTATCCTATCCTATCCTCTATCCTCTATCCTCTATCCTATCCTATCCTTTATCCTAACCTATCCTCTATCCTATACTATCCTCTACCTTATCCTATCCTCTATCCTATCCAATTACCTATCCTATCCTCTATCCTATCCTTTCCTCTATCCTATCCTATCCTCTATCCTATCCTATCCTCTATCCTATCCTATCCTCTATCCTCTCCTATCCTCTATCCTATCCTATCCTCTATCCTATCCTATCCTCTATCCTATCCAATCCTCTATCCTATCCCCTATCCTATTATCCATCCTATCCTATCCACTTTCCTATCCTTTCCTCTATCCTATCCTGTCCTCCATCCTGCCATATAGCCCATAATATCGTATCCTCTATCCTATCCTATCCTCTATCCTATCCTATCCTTTATCCTATCGTATCCTCTTTCTATCCTATCCTCTATCCTATCCTATCCTCTATCCTATCCTATCCTCTATCCTATCCTATCCTCTATCGTATCCTATCCTCTATCCGATCCTCTATCCTATCCTCTATCATATCCTCTATCCTATCCTATCCTCTATCCTATCCAATCCTCTATCCGCTCCTCTTTCCTATCCTATCCTCTATCCTATCCTATCCTCTATCCGATCCTCAATCCTATCCTATCCACTATTCTATCCTCTATTCTATCCTCTATCCAATCCTATCCTCTATCCTATCCTATCCTCTATCCTATCCTATTCTCTATCCTATCCTATCCTCTATCCAATACTCTATCGTATCCTCTATCCTATCCTATCCTCTATCCTATCATCTATCCTATCCTATTCTCTATCCTATCCATTCCTCGAACCTATCCTATCCACTATCCTATCCAATACTCTATCCTATCCTCTATTCTATCCTCTCTCCTATCTTCTATCCTATCCTCTATCCTATCCTCTATCCTAACCTCTATCCTATCCTCTATCCTAGCCTCTATCCTATCCTATTCTCTATCCTATCCTATCCTCTATCCTATGCTATCCTCTATCCTATCCTATCCTCTATCCTATCCTATTCTCTATCCTATCCAATTACCTATCCTATCCTCTATCCTATCCTTTCCTCTATCCTATCCTATCCTCTATCCTATCCTATCCTCTATCCTATCCTTTATCCTATCCACTATCCTATCCTATCCTCAATGCTATCCTATCCTCTATCCGATCCTCTATCCTATCCTATCCTCTATCCCACCCTATCCTCTATCCGATCCTATCCTCTATCCTATCCAATCCTCTATCCTATCCTCTATCCTATCCTCTATCCTAGCCTCTATCCTATCCTATTCTCTATCCTATCCTATCCTCTATCCTATGCTATCCTCTATCCTATCCTATCCTCTATCCTATCCTATCCTCTATCCTATCCTATCCTGTATCCTACCACATCCTCTATCCTATCCTATCCTCTATCCTCTATCCTCTATCCTATCCTATCCTTTATCCTAACCTATCCTCTATCCTATACTATCCTCTACCTTATCATATCCTCTATCCTATCCAATTACCTATCCTATCCTCTATCCTATCCTTTCCTCTATCCTATCCTATCCTCTATCCTATCCTATCCTCTATCCTATCCTATCCTCTATCCTATCCTATCCTCTATCCTATCCTATCCTCTATCCTATCCAATCCTCTATCCTATCCTCTATCCTATTATCCATCCTATCCTATCCACTTTCCTATACTTTCCTCTATCCTATCCTGTCCTCCATCCTGCCATATAGCCCATAATATCGTATCCTCTATCCTATCCTATCCTCTATCCTATCCAATCCTCTATCCGCTCCTCTTTCCTATCCTATCCTCTATTATATCCTATCCTCTATCCTATCCTATCCTCTATCCTATCCTATCCTCTATCCGATCCTCTATCCTATCCAATCCTCTATCCTATCATCTATCCCTTCCTATCGTCAATCCTATCCTATACTGTATTATATCCTATCCTCTATCCGATCCTCTATCCTATCCTATCCTGTATCTGATCCTCAATCCTATCCTATCCTCTATTATGTCCTATCCTCTATCCTATCCTATCCTCTATCCGATCCTCAATCCTAGCCTATCCTCTATTATGTCCTATCCTCTATCCTATCCTATCCTCTATCTTATCCTATCCTCTATCCGATCCTCTATCCTATCCTGTCCTCTATCCTATCCTATCCTCTATCCTATCCTATCCTCTATCCTATCCTATCCTATCCTCTATCCTATCCTATCCTCTAATCCTATCCTATCCTCTATCCTATCCTATCATCTATCCTATCCTCTATCCTATCCTATCCTCTATCCTATCCTATCCTCAATCCTATCCTATCCTCTATCCTATCCTATTCCCTATCCTATCCTATTCTCTATCCCATCCAATTACCTATCCTATCCTCTATCCTATCCTTTCCTCTATCCTATCCTATCCTCTATCCTATCCTATCCTCTATCCTATCCTTTATCCTATCCACTATCCTATCCTATCCTCAATGCTATCCTATCCTCTATCAGATCCTCTATCCTATCCTATCCTCTATCCCACCCTATCCTCTATCCGATCCTATCCTCTATCCTATCCAATCCTCTATCCTATCCTCTATCCTATCCTCTATCCTAGCCTCTATCCTATCCTATTCTCTATCCTATCCTATCCTCTATCCTATGCTATCCTCTATCCTATCCTATCCTCTATCCTATCCTATCCTCTATCCTATCCTATCCTCTATCCTACCCCATCCTCTATCCTATCCTATCCTCTATCCTCTATCCTCTATCCTATCCTATCCTTTATCCTAACCTATCCTCTATCCTATACTATCCTCTACCTTATCCTATCCTCTATCCTATCCAATTACCTATCCTATCCTCTATCCTATCCTTTCCTATATCCTATCCTATCCTCTATCCTATCCTATCCTCTATCCCATCCTATCCTCTATCCTATCCTATCCTCTATCCTATCCTATCCTCTATCCTATCCTATCCTCTATCCGATCCTCTATCCTATCCAATCCTCTATCCGATCCTCAATCCTATCCTATCCTCTATTATGTCCTATCCTCTATCCTATCCTATCCTCTATCCGATCCTCTATCCTATCCTATCCTCTATCCGATCCTCAATCCTATCCTATCCTCTATTATGTCCTATCCTCTATCCTATCCTATCCTCTATCCTATCCTATCCTCTATCCTATCCTATCCTCTATCCTATCCTATCCTCTATCCTATCCTGTCCTCCATCCTGCCATATAGCCCATAATATCGTATCCTCTATCCTATCCTATCCTCTATCCTATCCTATCCTTTATCCTATCGTATCCTCTTTCTATCCTATCCTCTATCCTATCCTATCCTCTATCCTATCCTATCCTCTATCGTATTCTATCCTCTATCCTATCCTCTATCCTATCCTCTATCATATCCTCTATCCTATCCTATCCTCTATCCTATCCAATCCTCTATCCGCTCCTCTTTCCTATCCTATCCTCTATCCTATCCTATCCTCTATCCGATCCTCAATCCTATCCTATCCTCTATTCTATCCTCTATCCAATCCTATCCTCTATCCTATCCTATCCTCTATCCGATCCTATTCTCTATCCTATCCTATCCTCTATCCAATACTCTATCGTATCCTCTATCCTATCCTATCCTCTATCCTATCATCTATCCTATCCTATTCTCTATCCTATCCATTCCTCGAACCTATCCTATCCACTATCCTATCCAATCCTCTATCCTATCCTCTATTCTATCCTCTCTCCTATCTTCTATCCTATCCTCTATCCTATCCTCTATTATATCCTCTATCCTATCCTCTATCCTAGCCTCTATCCTATCCTATTCTCTATCCTATCCTATCCTCTATCCTATGCTATCCTCTATCCTATCCTATCCTCTATCCTATCCTATTCTCTATCCTATCCAATTACCTATCCTATCCTCTATCCTATCCTTTCCTCTATCCTATCCTATCCTCTATCCTATCCTATCCTCTATCCTATCCTTTATCCTATCCACTATCCTATCCTATCCTCAATGCTATCCTATCCTCTATCCGATCCTCTATCCTATCCTATCCTCTATCCCACCCTATCCTCTATCCGATCCTATCCTCTATCCTATCCAATCCTCTATCCTATCCTCTATCCTATCCTCTATCCTAGCCTCTATCCTATCCTATTCTCTATCGTATCCTATCCTCTATCCTATGCTATCCTCTATCCTATCCTATCCTCTGTCCTATCCTATCCTCTATCCTATCCTATCCTGTATCCTACCCCATCCTCTATCCTATCCTATCCTCTATCCTCTATCCTCTATCCTATCCTATCCTTTATCCTAACCTATCCTCTATCCTATACTATCCTCTACCTTATCCTATCCTCTATCCTATCCAATTACCTATCCTTTCCTCTATCCTATCCTTTCCTCTATCCTATCCTATCCTCTATCCTATCCTATCCTCTATCCTATCCTATCCTCTATCCTATCCTATCCTCTATCCTATCCTATCCTCTATCCTATCCAATCCTCTATCCTATCCTCTATCCTATTATCCATCCTATCCTATCCACTTTCCTATACTTTCCTCTATCCTATCCTGTCCTCCATCCTGCCATATAGCCCATAATATCGTATCCTCTATCCTATCCTATCCTCTATCCTATCCAATCCTCTATCCGCTCCTCTTTCCTATCCTATCCTCTATTATATCCTATCCTCTATCCTATCCTATCCTCTATCCTATCCTATCCTCTATCCTATCCTATCCTCTATCCGATCCTCTATCCTATCCAATCCTCTATCCTATCATCTATCCCTTCCTATCGTCAATCCTATCCTATACTGTATTATATCCTATCCTCTATCCGATCCTCTATCCTATCCTATCCTGTATCTGATCCTCAATCCTATCCTATCCTCTATTATGTCCTATCCTCTATCCTATCCTATCCTCTATCCTATCCTATCCTCTATCCGATCCTCAATCCTAGCCTATCCTCTATTATGTCCTATCCTCTATCCTATCCTATCCTCTATCTTATCCTATCCTCTATCCGATCCTCTATCCTATCCTGTCCTCTATCCTATCCTATCCTCTATCCTATCCTATCCTCTATCCTATCCTATCCTATCCTCTATCCTATCCTATCCTCTAATCCTATCCTATCCTCTATCCTATCCTATCATCTATCCTATCCTCTATCCTATCCTATCCTCTATCCTATCCTATCCTCAATCCTATCCTATCCTCTATCCTATCCTATTCCCTATCCTATCCTATTCTCTATCCCATCCAATTACCTATCCTATCCTCTATCCTATCCTTTCCTCTATCCTATCCTATCCTCTATCCTATCCTATCCTCTATCCTATCCTTTATCCTATCCACTATCCTATCCTATCCTCAATGCTATCCTATCCTCTATCAGATCCTCTATCCTATCCTATCCTCTATCCCACCCTATCCTCTATCCGATCCTATCCTCTATCCTATCCAATCCTCTATCCTATCCTCTATCCTATCCTCTATCCTAGCCTCTATCCTATCCTATTCTCTATCCTATCCTATCCTCTATCCTATGCTATCCTCTATCCTATCCTATCCTCTATCCTATCCTATCCTCTATCCTATCCTATCCTCTATCCTACCCCATCCTCTATCCTATCCTATCCTCTATCCTCTATCCTCTATCCTATCCTATCCTTTATCCTAACCTATCCTCTATCCTATACTATCCTCTACCTTATCCTATCCTCTATCCTATCCAATTACCTATCCTATCCTCTATCCTATCCTTTCCTATATCCTATCCTATCCTCTATCCTATCCTATCCTCTATCCCATCCTATCCTCTATCCTATCCTATCCTCTATCCTATCCTATCCTCTATCCTATCCTATCCTCTATCCGATCCTCTATCCTATCCAATCCTCTATCCGATCCTCAATCCTATCCTATCCTCTATTATGTCCTATCCTCTATCCTATCCTATCCTCTATCCGATCCTCTATCCTATCCTATCCTCTATCCGATCCTCAATCCTATCCTATCCTCTATTAT
The DNA here is from genome assembly GCF_050948215.1 of Halictus rubicundus. Classification (NCBI taxonomy): domain Eukaryota; kingdom Metazoa; phylum Arthropoda; class Insecta; order Hymenoptera; family Halictidae; genus Halictus; species Halictus rubicundus. The sequence continues at coordinate 78,359 of NW_027488781.1, forward strand.
GTCCTATCCTCTATCCTATCCTATCCTCTATCCTATCCTATCCTCTATCCTATCCTATCCTCTATCCTATCCTATCCTCTATCCTATCCTGTCCTCCATCCTGCCATATAGCCCATAATATCGTATCCTCTATCCTATCCTATCCTCTATCCTATCCTATCCTTTATCCTATCGTATCCTCTTTCTATCCTATCCTCTATCCTATCCTATCCTCTATCCTATCCTATCCTCTATCGTATTCTATCCTCTATCCTATCCTCTATCCTATCCTCTATCATATCCTCTATCCTATCCTATCCTCTATCCTATCCAATCCTCTATCCGCTCCTCTTTCCTATCCTATCCTCTATCCTATCCTATCCTCTATCCGATCCTCAATCCTATCCTATCCTCTATTCTATCCTCTATCCAATCCTATCCTCTATCCTATCCTATCCTCTATCCTATCCTATTCTCTATCCTATCCTATCCTCTATCCAATACTCTATCGTATCCTCTATCCTATCCTATCCTCTATCCTATCATCTATCCTATCCTATTCTCTATCCTATCCATTCCTCGAACCTATCCTATCCACTATCCTATCCAATCCTCTATCCTATCATCTATTCTATCCTCTCTCCTATCTTCTATCCTATCCTCTATCCTATCCTCTATTATATCCTCTATCCTATCCTCTATCCTAGCCTCTATCCTATCCTATTCTCTATCCTATCCTATCCTCTATCCTATGCTATCCTCTATCCTATCCTATCCTCTATCCTATCCTATTCTCTATCCTATCCAATTACCTATCCTATCCTCTATCCTATCCTTTCCTCTATCCTATCCTATCCTCTATCCTATCCTATCCTCTATCCTATCCTTTATCCTATCCACTATCCTATCCTATCCTCAATGCTATCCTATCCTCTATCCGATCCTCTATCCTATCCTATCCTCTATCCCACCCTATCCTCTATCCGATCCTATCCTCTATCCTATCCAATCCTCTATCCTATCCTCTATCCTATCCTCTATCCTAGCCTCTATCCTATCCTATTCTCTATCCTATCCTATCCTCTATCCTATGCTATCCTCTATCCTATCCTATCCTCTGTCCTATCCTATCCTCTATCCTATCCTATCCTGTATCCTACCCCATCCTCTATCCTATCCTATCCTCTATCCTCTATCCTCTATCCTATCCTATCCTTTATCCTAACCTATCCTCTATCCTATACTATCCTCTACCTTATCCTATCCTCTATCCTATCCAATTACCTATCCTTTCCTCTATCCTATCCTTTCCTCTATCCTATCCTATCCTCTATCCTATCCTATCCTCTATCCTATCCTATCCTCTATCCTATCCTATCCTCTATCCTATCCTATCCTCTATCCTATCCAATCCTCTATCCTATCCTCTATCCTATTATCCATCCTATCCTATCCACTTTCCTATACTTTCCTCTATCCTATCCTGTCCTCCATCCTGCCATATAGCCCATAATATCGTATCCTCTATCCTATCCTATCCTCTATCCTATCCAATCCTCTATCCGCTCCTCTTTCCTATCCTATCCTCTATTATATCCTATCCTCTATCCTATCCTATCCTCTATCCTATCCTATCCTCTATCCTATCCTATCCTCTATCCGATCCTCTATCCTATCCAATCCTCTATCCTATCATCTATCCCTTCCTATCGTCAATCCTATCCTATACTGTATTATATCCTATCCTCTATCCGATCCTCTATCCTATCCTATCCTGTATCTGATCCTCAATCCTATCCTATCCTCTATTATGTCCTATCCTCTATCCTATCCTATCCTCTATCCTATCCTATCCTCTATCCGATCCTCAATCCTAGCCTATCCTCTATTATGTCCTATCCTCTATCCTATCCTATCCTCTATCTTATCCTATCCTCTATCCGATCCTCTATCCTATCCTGTCCTCTATCCTATCCTATCCTCTATCCTATCCTATCCTCTATCCTATCCTATCCTATCCTCTATCCTATCCTATCCTCTAATCCTATCCTATCCTCTATCCTATCCTATCATCTATCCTATCCTCTATCCTATCCTATCCTCTATCCTATCCTATCCTCAATCCTATCCTATCCTCTATCCTATCCTATTCCCTATCCTATCCTATTCTCTATCCCATCCAATTACCTATCCTATCCTCTATCCTATCCTTTCCTCTATCCTATCCTATCCTCTATCCTATCCTATCCTCTATCCTATCCTTTATCCTATCCACTATCCTATCCTATCCTCAATGCTATCCTATCCTCTATCAGATCCTCTATCCTATCCTATCCTCTATCCCACCCTATCCTCTATCCGATCCTATCCTCTATCCTATCCAATCCTCTATCCTATCCTCTATCCTATCCTCTATCCTAGCCTCTATCCTATCCTATTCTCTATCCTATCCTATCCTCTATATCGTATGCTATCCTCTATCCTATCCTATCCTCTATCCTATCCTATCCTCTATCCTATCCTATCCTCTATCCTACCCCATCCTCTATCCTATCCTATCCTCTATCCTCTATCCTCTATCCTATCCTATCCTTTATCCTAACCTATCCTCTATCCTATACTATCCTCTACCTTATCCTATCCTCTATCCTATCCTATCCTCTATGCTATCCTATCCTCTATCCTATCCTATCCTCTATCCGATCCTCTATCCTATCCAATCCTCTATCCGATCCTCAATCCTATCCTATCCTCTATTATGTCCTATCCTCTATCCTATCCTATCCTCTATCCTATCCTATCCTCTATCCTATCCTATCCTCTATCCTATCCTATCCTCTATCCTATCCTATCCTCTATCCTATCCTATCCTCTATCCGATCCTCAATCCTATCCTATCCGCTATTATGTCCTATCCTCTATCCTATCCAATCCTCTATCCGCTCCTCTTTCCTATCCTATCCTCTATTATATCCTATCCTCTATCCTATCCTATCCTCTATCCTATCCTATCCTCTATCCTATCCTATCCTCTATCCGATCCTCTATCCTATCCAATCCTCTATCCGATCCTCAATCCTATCCTATCCTCTATTATGTCCTATCCTCTATCCTATCCTATCCTCTATCCTATCCTATCCTGTATCCTATGCTATCCTCTATCCTATCCTATGCTGTATCCTATCCTATCCTCTATCCTATCCTATCCTCTATCCTATCCTATCCTCTATCCTATCCTATCCTCTATCCTTTCCTATCCTCTATCCTATCAAATCCCCTATCCTATCCTCTATCCTATCCTATCCTCTGTCCTATCTAATCCTCTATCCTATTCTATCCTCTATCGTATCCTATCCTCTATCCTATCCTATCCTCTATCCTATCCTATCCTCTATCCTATCCTATCCTCTATCCTATCCTATCCTCTGTCCTATCTAATCCTCTATCCTATTCTATCCTCTATCGTATCCTATCTTCCATCCTATACTATCCTCTATTCTATCCTCTATCTAATCCTCTATCCTATCCTATCCTCTATCCTATCCTATCCTCTATCCTATCCTACCCTCTATCCTATCCTATCTTCTATCCTATCCTATCCTCTATCCTATCAAATCCCCTATCCTATCCTCTGTCCTATCCTATCCTCTATCCTATCCTATCCTCTATCCTATCCTATCCTCTATCCTATGCTATCCTCTGTCCAATCCTATCCTCTATCCTATCCTATCCTATATCCTATAATATGCTCTATCCTATCCTATCCTCTATCCTATCCTACCCTCTATCCTACGCTATCCTCTATCCTATCCTATCCTCTATCCTATCCTATCGTGTATCCTATCCTATCCTCTATCCTATTCTATCCTCTATCCCATCCTATCCTCTATCCTATCCTATCCTCTATCCTATCCTATCCTGTATCCTATCCTATCCTCTATCCTATCCTATCCTCTATCCTATCCTATCCTCTATCCTATCCTATCCTCTATCCTACGCTATCCTCTATCCTATCCTATCCTCTATCCTATCCTATCTTCTATCCTATCCTATCCTCTATCCTATTCTATCCTCTATCCCACCCTATCCTCTATCCTATCCTATCCTCTATCCTATCCTATCCTCTATCCTATCCTATCCTGTATCCTATCCTATCCTCTATCCTATCCTATCCTCTATCCTATCCTATCCTCTATCCTATCCTATCCTCTATCCTTTCCTATCCTCTATCCTATCAAATCCCCTATCCTATCCTCTATCCTATCCTATCCTCTGTCCTATCTAATCCTCTATCCTATCCTATCCTCTATCGTATCCTATCCTCTATCCTATCCTATCCTCTATCCTATCCTATCTTCTATCCTATCCTATCCTCTATCCTATCCTATCCTCTATCGTATCCTATCTTCTATCCTATACTATCCTCTATTCTATCCTCTATCCAATCCTCTATCCTATCCTGTCCTCTATCCTATCCTATCCTCTATCCTATCCTATCTTCTATCCTATCCTATCCTCTATCCTATCAAATCCCCTATCCTATCCTGTGTCCTATCCTATCCTCTATCCTATCCTATCCTCTATCGTATCCTATCCTCTATCCTATGCTATCCTCTATCCCATCCTATCCTCTATCCTATCCTATCCTCTATCCTATCCTATCCTCTATCCCATCCTATCCTCTATCCTATCCTATCCTCTATCCTACCCTATCCTCTATCCTATCCTATCCTCTATCCTATCCTATCCTCTGTCCTACCTATCCTCTATCCTATTCTATCCTCTATCGTATCCTATCCTCTATCCTATCCTATCCTCTATCCTATCCTATCCTCTATCCTTTCCTATCCTCTATCCTATCAAATCCCCTATCCTATCCTCTATCCTATCCTATCCTCTGTCCTATCTAATCCTCTATCCTATCCTATCCTCTATCGTATCCTATCCTCTATCCTATCCTATCCTCTATCCTATCCTATCTTCTATCCTATCCTATCCTCTATCCTATCCTATCCTCTATCGTATCCTATCTTCTATCCTATACTATCCTCTATTCTATCCTCTATCCAATCCTCTATCCTATCCTGTCCTCTATCCTATCCTATCCTCTATCCTATCCTATCTTCTATCCTATCCTATCCTCTATCCTATCAAATCCCCTATCCTATCATCTATCCTATCCTATCCTCTGTCCTATCCTATCCTCTATCCTATCCTATCGTCTATCCTATCCTCTATCCTATCCTATCCTCTATCCTATCCTATCTTCTATCCTATCCTATCCTCTATCCTATCAAATCCCCTATCCTATCCTCTATCCTATCCTATCCTCTGCCCTATCCTATCCTCTATCCTATCCTATCGTCTATCCTATCCTCTGTCCTATCCTATCCTCTATCCTATCCTATCTTCTATCCTATCCTATCCTCTATCCTATCAAACCCCCTATCCTATCCTCTATCCTATCCTATCTTCTATCCTATCCTATCCTCTATCCTATCCTATCCTCTATCGTATCCTATCTTCTATCCTATACTATCCTCTATTCTATCCTCTATCCAATCCTCTATCCTATTCTATCCTCTATCCTATCCTATCCTCTATCCTATCCTACCCTCTATCCTATCCTATCTTCTATCCTATCCTATCCTCTATCCTATCAAATCATCTATCCTATCCTCTGTCCTATCCTATCCTCTATCCTATCCTATCCTCTATCCTATCCTATCCTCTATCCTATGCTATCCTCTGTCCTATCCTATCCTCTATCCTATCCTATCCTATATCCTATAATATGCTCTATCCTATCCTATCCTCTATCCTATTCTATCCTCTATCCCATCCTATCCTCTATCCTATCCTATCCTCTATCCTATCCTATCCTGTATCCTATCCTATCCTCTATCCTATCCTATCCTCTATCCTATCCTATCCTCTATCCTATCCTATCCTCTATCCTATCCTATCCTCTGTCCTATCTAATCCTCTATCCTATTCTATCCTCTATCGTATCCTATCCTCTATCCTATCCTATCCTATATCCTATCCTATCCTCTATCCTATCCTATCCTCTATCCTATCCTATCCTCTGTCCTATCTAATCCTCTATCCTATTCTATCCTCTATCGTATCCTATCTTCTATCCTATACTATCCTCTATTCTATCCTCTATCTAATCCTCTATCCTATCCTATCCTCTATCCTATCCTATCCTCTATCCTATCCTACCCTCTATCCTATCCTATCTTCTATCCTATCCTATCCTCTATCCTATCAAATCCCCTATCCTATCCTCTGTCCTATCCTATCCTCTATCCTATCCTATCCTCTATCCTATCCTATCCTCTATCCTATGCTATCCTCTGTCCTATCCTATCCTCTATCCTATCCTATCCTATATCCTATAATATGCTCTATCCTATCCTATCCTCTATCCTATCCTATCCTCTATCCTACGCTATCCTCTATCCTATCCTATCCTCTATCCTATCCTATCTTGTATCCTATCCTATCCTCTATCCTATTCTATCCTCTATCCCATCCTATCCTCTATCCTATCCTATCCTCTATCCTATCCTATCCTGTATCCTATCCTATCCTCTATCCTATCCTATCCTCTATCCTATCCTATCCTCTATCCTTTCCTATCCTCTATCCTACGCTATCCTCTATCCTATCCTATCCTCTATCCTATCCTATCTTCTATCCTATCCTATCCTCTATCCTATTCTATCCTCTATCCCATCCTATCCTCTATCCTATCCTATCCTCTATCCTATCCTATCCTCTATCCTATCCTATCCTGTATCCTATCCTATCCTCTATCCTATCCTATCCTCTATCCTATCCTATCCTCTATCCTATCCTATCCTCTATCCTTTCCTATCCTCTATCCTATCAAATCCCCTATCCTATCCTCTATCCTATCCTATCCTCTGTCCTATCTAATCCTCTATCCTATCCTATCCTCTATCGTATCCTATCCTCTATCCTATCCTATCCTCTATCCTATCCTATCTTCTATCCTATCCTATCCTCTATCCTATCCTATCCTCTATCGTATCCTATCTTCTATCCTATACTATCCTCTATTCTATCCTCTATTCAATCCTCTATCCTATCCTATCCTCTATCCTATCCTATCCTCTATCCTATCCTATCCTCTATCCTATCCTATCTTCTATCCTATCCTATCCTCTATCCTATCAAATCCCCTATCCTATCCTCTGTCCTATCCTATCCTCTATCCTATCCTATCCTCTATCGTATCCTATCCTCTATCCTATGCTATCCTCTATCCCATCCTATCCTCTATCCTATCCTATCCTCTATCCTATCCTATCCTCTATCCTATCCTATCTTCTATCCTATCCTATCCTCTATCCTATCCTATCGTCTATCCTATCCTATCTTCTATCCCATCCTATCCTCTATCCTATCCTCTATCCAATCCTCTATCCTATCCTATCCTCTATCCTATCCTATCCTGTATCCTATCCTATCCTCTATCCCATCCTATCCTCTATCCTATCCTATCCTCTATCCTACCCTATCCTCTATCCTACGCTATCCTCTATCCTATCCTATCCTCTATCCTATCCTATCTTCTATCCTATCCTATCCTCTATCCTATTCTATCCTCTATCCCATCCTATCCTCTATCCTATCCTATCCTCTATCCTATCCTATCCTCTATCCTATCCTATCCTGTATCCTATCCTATCCTCTATCCTATCCTATCCTCTATCCTATCCTATCCTCTATCCTATCCTATCCTCTATCCTTTCCTATCCTCTATCCTATCAAATCCCCTATCCTATCCTCTATCGTATCCTATCCTCTATCCTATGCTATCCTCTATCCCATCCTATCCTCTATCCTATCCTATCCTCTATCCTATCCTATCCTCTATCCTATCCTATCTTCTATCCTATCCTATCCTCTATCCTATCCTATCGTCTATCCTATCCTATCTTCTATCCCATCCTATCCTCTATCCTATCCTCTATCCAATCCTCTATCCTATCCTATCCTCTATCCTATCCTATCCTGTATCCTATCCTATCCTCTATCCCATCCTATCCTCTATCCTATCCTATCCTCTATCCTACCCTATCCTCTATCCTATCATATCCTCTATCCTATCCTATCCTCTATCCTTTCCTATCAAATCCCCTATCCTATCATCTATCCTATCCTATCCTCTGTCCTATCCTATCCTCTATCCTATCCTATCTTCTATCCTATCCTATCCTCTATGCTATCAAACCCCCTATCCTATCCTCTATCCTATCCTATCTTCTATCCTATCCTATCCTCTATCCTATCAAATCCCCTATCCTATCCTCTGTCCTATCCTATCCTCTATCCTATCCTATCCTCTATCGTATCCTATCCTCTATCCTATGCTATCCTCTATCCCATCCTATCCTCTATCCTATCCTATCCTCTATCCTATCCTATCCTCTATCCTATCCTATCTTCTATCCTATCCTATCCTCTATCCTATCCTATCGTCTATCCTATCCTATCTTCTATCCCATCCTATCCTCTATCCTATCCTCTATCCAATCCTCTATCCTATCCTATCCTCTATCCTATCCTATCCTGTATCCTATCCTATCCTCTATCCCATCCTATCCTCTATCCTATCCTATCCTCTATCCTACCCTATCCTCTATCCTACGCTATCCTCTATCCTATCCTATCCTCTATCCTATCCTATCTTCTATCCTATCCTATCCTCTATCCTATTCTATCCTCTATCCCATCCTATCCTCTATCCTATCCTATCCTCTATCCTATCCTATCCTCTATCCTATCCTATCCTGTATCCTATCCTATCCTCTATCCTATCCTATCCTCTATCCTATCCTATCCTCTATCCTATCCTATCCTCTATCCTTTCCTATCCTCTATCCTATCAAATCCCCTATCCTATCCTCTATCGTATCCTATCCTCTATCCTATGCTATCCTCTATCCCATCCTATCCTCTATCCTATCCTATCCTCTATCCTATCCTATCCTCTATCCTATCCTATCTTCTATCCTATCCTATCCTCTATCCTATCCTATCGTCTATCCTATCCTATCTTCTATCCCATCCTATCCTCTATCCTATCCTCTATCCAATCCTCTATCCTATCCTATCCTCTATCCTATCCTATCCTGTATCCTATCCTATCCTCTATCCCATCCTATCCTCTATCCTATCCTATCCTCTATCCTACCCTATCCTCTATCCTATCATATCCTCTATCCTATCCTATCCTCTATCCTTTCCTATCAAATCCCCTATCCTATCATCTATCCTATCCTATCCTCTGTCCTATCCTATCCTCTATCCTATCCTATCTTCTATCCTATCCTATCCTCTATGCTATCAAACCCCCTATCCTATCCTCTATCCTATCCTATCTTCTATCCTATCCTATCCTCTATCCTATCAAATCCCCTATCCTATCCTCTGTCCTATCCTATCCTCTATCCTATCCTATCTTCTATCCTATCCTATCCTCTATCCTATCCTATCCTCTATCCTATGCTATCCTCTGTCCTATCCTATCCTCTATCCTATCCTATCCTATATCCTATAATATGCTCTATCCTATCCTATCCTCTATCCTATTCTATCCTCTATCCCATCCTATCCTCTATCCTATCCTATCCTCTATCCTATCCTATCCTGTATCCTATCCTATCCTCTATCCTATCCTATCCTCTGTCCTATCTAATCCTCTATCCTATTCTATCCTCTATCGTATCCTATCTTCTATCCTATACTATCCTCTATTCTATCCTCTATCCAATCCTCTATCCTATCCTATCCTCTATCCTATCCTATCCTCTATCCTATCCTACCCTCTATCCTATCCTATCTTCTATCCTATCCTATCCTCTATCCTATCAAATCCCCTATCCTATCCTCTGTCCTATCCTATCCTCTATCCTATCCTATCCTCTATCCTTTCCTATCCTCTATCCTATGCTATCCTCTGTCCTATCCTATCCTCTATCCTATCCTATCCTATATCCTATAATATGCTCTATCCTATCCTATCCTCTATCCTATCCTATCCTCTATCCTACGCTATCCTCTATCCTATCCTATCCTCTATCCTATCCTATCTTGTATCCTATCCTATCCTCTATCCTATTCTATCCTCTATCCCATCCTATCCTCTATCCTATCCTATCCTCTATCCTATCCTATCCTGTATCCTATCCTATCCTCTATCCTATCCTATCCTCTATCCTATCCTATCCTCTATCCTATCCTATCCTCTATCCTACGCTATCCTCTATCCTATCCTATCCTCTATCCTATCCTATCTTCTATCCTATCCTATCCTCTATCCTATTCTATCCTCTATCCCATCCTATCCTCTATTATATCCTATCCTCTATCCTATCCTATCCTCTATCCTATCCTATCCTCTGTCCTATCTAATCCTCTATCCTATTCTATCCTCTATCGTATCCTATCCTCTATCCTATCCTATCCTCTATCCTATCCTATCTTCTATCCTATCCTATCCTCTATCCTATCCTACCCTCTATCCTATCCTATCTTCTATCCTATCCTATCCTCTATCCTATCAAATCCCCTATCCTATCCTCTGTCCTATCCTATCCTCTATCCTATCCTATCCTCTATCCTATCCTATCCTCTATCCTATGCTATCCTCTATCCCATCCTATCCTCTATCCTATCCTATCCTCTATCCTATCCTATCCTCTATCCTATCCTATCTTCTATCCTATCCTATCCTCTATCCTATCCTATCGTCTATCCTATCCTATCCTCTATCCTATCCTATCCTCTGTCCTATCTAATCCTCTATCCTATTCTATCCTCTATCGTATCCTAACCTCTATCCTATCCTATCCTCTATCCTATCCTATCTTCTATCCTATCAAATCCCCTATCCTATCCTCTGTCCTATCCTATCCTCTATCCTATCCTATCATCTATCCTATCCTCTCCTCTATCCTATCCTATCCTCTATCCTATCCTATCCTCTATCCTATCCTATCCTCTATCCTATCCTATCCTCAATCCTTTCCTATCAAATACCCTATCCTATCCTCTATCCTATCCTATCCTCTGTCCTATCCTATCCTCTATCCTATCCTATCGTCTATCCTATCCTCTATCCTATCCTATCCCCTATCCTATCCTATCTTCTATCCTATTCTATCCTCTATCCAGTCCTCTATCCTATCCTATCATCTATCCTATCCTCTCCTCTATCCTATCCTATCCTCTATCCTATCCTATCCTCTATCCTATCCTATCCTCTATCCTATCCTATCCTCAATCCTTTCCTATCAAATACCCTATCCTATCCTCTATCCTATCCTATCCTCTGTCCTATCCTATCCTCTATCCTATCCTATCCTCTATCCTATCCTATCCTCTATCCTATGCTATCCTCTATCCCATCCTATCCTCTATCCTATCCTATCCTCTATCCTATCCTATCCTCTATCCTATCCTATCTTCTATCCTATCCTATCCTCTATCCTATCCTATCCTCTATCCTATCCTATCTTCTATCCTATCCTATCCTCTATCCTATCCTACCCTCTATCCTATCCTATCTTCTATCCTATCCTATCCTCTATCCTATCAAATCCCCTATCCTATCCTCTGTCCTATCCTATCCTCTATCCTATCCTATCCTCTATCCTATCCTATCCTCTATCCTATGCTATCCTCTATCCCATCCTATCCTCTATCCTATCCTATCCTCTATCCTATCCTATCCTCTATCCTATCCTATCTTCTATCCTATCCTATCCTCTATCCTATCCTATCGTCTATCCTATCCTATCCTCTATCCTATCCTATCCTCTGTCCTATCTAATCCTCTATCCTATTCTATCCTCTATCGTATCCTAACCTCTATCCTATCCTATCCTCTATCCTATCCTATCTTCTATCCTATCAAATCCCCTATCCTATCCTCTGTCCTATCCTATCCTCTATCCTATTCTATCCTCTATCCCATCCTATCCTCTATCCTATCCTATCCTCTATCCTATCCTATCCTATCCTCTATCCTATCCTCTATCCTATCCTATCCTCTATCCTATCCTATCCTCTATCCTATCCTATCCTCTATCCTATCCTATCCTCTGTCCTATCTAATCCTCTATCCTATTCTATCCTCTATCGTATCCTATCCTCTATCCTATCCTATCCTCTATCCTATCCTATCCTCTATCCTATCCTATCCTCTATCCTATCCTATCCTCTGTCCTATCTAATCCTCTATCCTATTCTATCCTCTATCGTATCCTATCTTCTATCCTATACTATCCTCTATTCTATCCTCTATCTAATCCTCTATCCTATCCTATCCTCTATCCTATCCTATCCTCTATCCTATCCTACCCTCTATCCTATCCTATCTTCTATCCTATCCTATCCTCTATCCTATCAAATCCCCTATCCTATCCTCTGTCCTATCCTATCCTCTATCCTATCCTATCCTCTATCCTATCCTATCCTCTATCCTATGCTATCCTCTGTCCTATCCTATCCTCTATCCTATCCTATCCTATATCCTATAATATGCTCTATCCTATCCTATCCTCTATCCTATCCTATCCTCTATCCTACGCTATCCTCTATCCTATCCTATCCTCTATCCTATCCTATCTTGTATCCTATCCTATCCTCTATCCTATTCTATCCTCTATCCCATCCTATCCTCTATCCTATCCTATCCTCTATCCTATCCTATCCTGTATCCTATCCTATCCTCTATCCTATCCTATCCTCTATCCTATCCTATCCTCTATCCTATCCTATCCTCTATCCTACGCTATCCTCTATCCTATCCTATCCTCTATCCTATCCTATCTTCTATCCTATCCTATCCTCTATCCTATCCTATCCTCTATCGTATCCTATCTTCTATCCTATACTATCCTCTATTCTATCCTCTATTCAATCCTCTATCCTATCCTATCCTCTATCCTATCCTATCCTCTATCCTATCCTATCCTCTATCCTATCCTATCTTCTATCCTATCCTATCCTCTATCCTATCAAATCCCCTATCCTATCCTCTGTCCTATCCTATCCTCTATCCTATCCTATCCTCTATCGTATCCTATCCTCTATCCTATGCTATCCTCTATCCCATCCTATCCTCTATCCTATCCTATCCTCTATCCTATCCTATCCTCTATCCTATCCTATCTTCTATCCTATCCTATCCTCTATCCTATCCTATCGTCTATCCTATCCTATCTTCTATCCCATCCTATCCTCTATCCTATCCTCTATCCAATCCTCTATCCTATCCTATCCTCTATCCTATCCTATCCTGTATCCTATCCTATCCTCTATCCCATCCTATCCTCTATCCTATCCTATCCTCTATCCTACCCTATCCTCTATCCTACGCTATCCTCTATCCTATCCTATCCTCTATCCTATCCTATCTTCTATCCTATCCTATCCTCTATCCTATTCTATCCTCTATCCCATCCTATCCTCTATCCTATCCTATCCTCTATCCTATCCTATCCTCTATCCTATCCTATCCTGTATCCTATCCTATCCTCTATCCTATCCTATCCTCTATCCTATCCTATCCTCTATCCTATCCTATCCTCTATCCTTTCCTATCCTCTATCCTATCAAATCCCCTATCCTATCCTCTATCGTATCCTATCCTCTATCCTATGCTATCCTCTATCCCATCCTATCCTCTATCCTATCCTATCCTCTATCCTATCCTATCCTCTATCCTATCCTATCTTCTATCCTATCCTATCCTCTATCCTATCCTATCGTCTATCCTATCCTATCTTCTATCCCATCCTATCCTCTATCCTATCCTTTATCCAATCCTCTATCCTATCCTATCCTCTATCCTATCCTATCCTGTATCCTATCCTATCCTCTATCCCATCCTATCCTCTATCCTATCCTATCCTCTATCCTACCCTATCCTCTATCCTATCATATCCTCTATCCTATCCTATCCTCTATCCTTTCCTATCAAATCCCCTATCCTATCATCTATCCTATCCTATCCTCTGTCCTATCCTATCCTCTATCCTATCCTATCTTCTATCCTATCCTATCCTCTATGCTATCAAACCCCCTATCCTATCCTCTATCCTATCCTATCTTCTATCCTATCCTATCCTCTATCCTATCAAATCCCCTATCCTATCCTCTGTCCTATCCTATCCTCTATCCTATCCTATCTTCTATCCTATCCTATCCTCTATCCTATCCTATCCTCTATCCTATGCTATCCTCTGTCCTATCCTATCCTCTATCCTATCCTATCCTATATCCTATAATATGCTCTATCCTATCCTATCCTCTATCCTATTCTATCCTCTATCCCATCCTATCCTCTATCCTATCCTATCCTCTATCCTATCCTATCCTGTATCCTATCCTATCCTCTATCCTATCCTATCCTCTGTCCTATCTAATCCTCTATCCTATTCTATCCTCTATCGTATCCTATCTTCTATCCTATACTATCCTCTATTCTATCCTCTATCCAATCCTCTATCCTATCCTATCCTCTATCCTATCCTATCCTCTATCCTATCCTACCCTCTATCCTATCCTATCTTCTATCCTATCCTATCCTCTATCCTATCAAATCCCCTATCCTATCCTCTGTCCTATCCTATCCTCTATCCTATCCTATCCTCTATCCTTTCCTATCCTCTATCCTATGCTATCCTCTGTCCTATCCTATCCTCTATCCTATCCTATCCTATATCCTATAATATGCTCTATCCTATCCTATCCTCTATCCTATCCTATCCTCTATCCTACGCTATCCTCTATCCTATCCTATCCTCTATCCTATCCTATCTTGTATCCTATCCTATCCTCTATCCTATTCTATCCTCTATCCCATCCTATCCTCTATCCTATCCTATCCTCTATCCTATCCTATCCTGTATCCTATCCTATCCTCTATCCTATCCTATCCTCTATCCTATCCTATCCTCTATCCTATCCTATCCTCTATCCTACGCTATCCTCTATCCTATCCTATCCTCTATCCTATCCTATCTTCTATCCTATCCTATCCTCTATCCTATTCTATCCTCTATCCCATCCTATCCTCTATTATATCCTATCCTCTATCCTATCCTATCCTCTATCCTATCCTATCCTCTGTCCTATCTAATCCTCTATCCTATTCTATCCTCTATCGTATCCTATCCTCTATCCTATCCTATCTTCTATCCTATCCTATCCTCTATCCTATCCTATCGTCTATCCTATCCTATCTTCTATCCCATCCTATCCTCTATCCTATCCTTTATCCAATCCTCTATCCTATCCTATCCTCTATCCTATCCTATCCTGTATCCTATCCTATCCTCTATCCCATCCTATCCTCTATCCTATCCTATCCTCTATCCTACCCTATCCTCTATCCTATCATATCCTCTATCCTATCCTATCCTCTATCCTTTCCTATCAAATCCCCTATCCTATCATCTATCCTATCCTATCCTCTGTCCTATCCTATCCTCTATCCTATCCTATCTTCTATCCTATCCTATCCTCTATGCTATCAAACCCCCTATCCTATCCTCTATCCTATCCTATCTTCTATCCTATCCTATCCTCTATCCTATCAAATCCCCTATCCTATCCTCTGTCCTATCCTATCCTCTATCCTATCCTATCTTCTATCCTATCCTATCCTCTATCCTATCCTATCCTCTATCCTATGCTATCCTCTGTCCTATCCTATCCTCTATCCTATCCTATCCTATATCCTATAATATGCTCTATCCTATCCTATCCTCTATCCTATTCTATCCTCTATCCCATCCTATCCTCTATCCTATCCTATCCTCTATCCTATCCTATCCTGTATCCTATCCTATCCTCTATCCTATCCTATCCTCTGTCCTATCTAATCCTCTATCCTATTCTATCCTCTATCGTATCCTATCTTCTATCCTATACTATCCTCTATTCTATCCTCTATCCAATCCTCTATCCTATCCTATCCTCTATCCTATCCTATCCTCTATCCTATCCTACCCTCTATCCTATCCTATCTTCTATCCTATCCTATCCTCTATCCTATCAAATCCCCTATCCTATCCTCTGTCCTATCCTATCCTCTATCCTATCCTATCCTCTATCCTTTCCTATCCTCTATCCTATGCTATCCTCTGTCCTATCCTATCCTCTATCCTATCCTATCCTATATCCTATAATATGCTCTATCCTATCCTATCCTCTATCCTATCCTATCCTCTATCCTACGCTATCCTCTATCCTATCCTATCCTCTATCCTATCCTATCTTGTATCCTATCCTATCCTCTATCCTATTCTATCCTCTATCCCATCCTATCCTCTATCCTATCCTATCCTCTATCCTATCCTATCCTGTATCCTATCCTATCCTCTATCCTATCCTATCCTCTATCCTATCCTATCCTCTATCCTATCCTATCCTCTATCCTACGCTATCCTCTATCCTATCCTATCCTCTATCCTATCCTATCTTCTATCCTATCCTATCCTCTATCCTATTCTATCCTCTATCCCATCCTATCCTCTATTATATCCTATCCTCTATCCTATCCTATCCTCTATCCTATCCTATCCTCTGTCCTATCTAATCCTCTATCCTATTCTATCCTCTATCGTATCCTATCCTCTATCCTATCCTATCCTCTATCCTATCCTATCTTCTATCCTATCCTATCCTCTATCCTATCCTACCCTCTATCCTATCCTATCTTCTATCCTATCCTATCCTCTATCCTATCCTATCCTCTATCCTATCCTATCCTCTATCCTATGCTATCCTCTATCCCATCCTATCCTCTATCCTATCCTATCCTCTATCCTATCCTATCCTCTATCCTATCCTATCTTCTATCCTATCCTATCCTCTATCCTATCCTATCGTCTATCCTATCCTATCCTCTATCCTATCCTATCCTCTGTCCTATCTAATCCTCTATCCTATTCTATCCTCTATCGTATCCTAACCTCTATCCTATCCTATCCTCTATCCTATCCTATCTTCTATCCTATCAAATCCCCTATCCTATCCTCTGTCCTATCCTATCCTCTATCCTATCCTATCATCTATCCTATCCTCTCCTCTATCCTATCCTATCCTCTATCCTATCCTATCCTCTATCCTATCCTATCCTCTATCCTATCCTATCCTCAATCCTTTCCTATCAAATACCCTATCCTATCCTCTATCCTATCCTATCCTCTGTCCTATCCTATCCTCTATCCTATCCTATCGTCTATCCTATCCTCTATCCTATCCTATCCCCTATCCTATCCTATCTTCTATCCTATTCTATCCTCTATCCAGTCCTCTATCCTATCCTATCCTCTATCCTATTCTATCCTCTATCCTATCAAATCCCCTATCCTATTCTCTATTCTATTCTATCCTGTATCCTATCCAATCCTCTATCCTATCCTATCCTCTATCCTATCCTATCCTCTATCCTATCCTATCTTCTATCCTATTGTATCCTCTATCCAGTCCTCTATCCTATCCTATCCCCTATCCTATCCTATCCTCTATCCTATCCTATCCTCTATTCTATCCTCTATCCAATCCTCTACCCTATCCTATCCTCTATCCTATCCTATCCTCTATCCTATCCTATCCTCTATCCTATCCTATCCTATCCTCTATCCTATCAAATCCCCTATCCTATCCTCTGTCCTATCCTATCCTCTATCCTATCCTATCTTCTATCCTATCAAATCCCCTATCCTATCCTCTGTCCTATCCTATCCTCTATCCTATCCTATCATCTATCCTATCCTCTCCTCTATCCTATCCTATCCTCTATCCTATCCTATCCTCTATCCTATTCTATCCTCTATCCCATCCTATCCTCTATCCTATCCTATCCTCTATCCTATCCTATCCTATCTTCTATCCTATCCTATCCTCTATCCTATCCTATCCTCTATCGTATCCTATCTTCTATCCTATACTATCCTCTATTCTATCCTCTATTCAATCCTCTATCCTATCCTATCCTCTATCCTATCCTATCCTCTATCCTATCCTATCCTCTATCCTATCCTATCTTCTATCCTATCCTATCCTCTATCCTATCAAATCCCCTATCCTATCCTCTGTCCTATCCTATCCTCTATCCTATCCTATCCTCTATCGTATCCTATCCTCTATCCTATGCTATCCTCTATCCCATCCTATCCTCTATCCTATCCTATCCTCTATCCTATCCTATCCTCTATCCTATCCTATCTTCTATCCTATCCTATCCTCTATCCTATCCTATCGTCTATCCTATCCTATCTTCTATCCCATCCTATCCTCTATCCTATCCTCTATCCAATCCTCTATCCTATCCTATCCTCTATCCTATCCTATCCTGTATCCTATCCTATCCTCTATCCCATCCTATCCTCTATCCTATCCTATCCTCTATCCTACCCTATCCTCTATCCTATCATATCCTCTATCCTATCCTATCCTCTATCCTTTCCTATCAAATCCCCTATCCTATCATCTATCCTATCCTATCCTCTGTCCTATCCTATCCTCTATCCTATCCTATCTTCTATCCTATCCTATCCTCTATGCTATCAAACCCCCTATCCTATCCTCTATCCTATCCTATCTTCTATCCTATCCTATCCTCTATCCTATCCTATCCTCTATCGTATCCTATCTTCTATCCTATACTATCTTCTATTCTATCCTCTATCCAATCCTCTATCCTATTCTATCCTCTATCCTATCCTATCCTCTATCCTATCCTACCCTCTATCCTATCCTATCTTCTATCCTATCCTATCCTCTATCCTATCAAATCCCCTATCCTATCCTCTGTCCTATCCTATCCTCTATCCTATCCTATCTTCTATCCTATCCTATCCTCTATCCTATCCTATCCTCTATCCTATGCTATCCTCTGTCCTATCCTATCCTCTATCCTATCCTATCCTATATCCTATAATATGCTCTATCCTATCCTATCCCCTATCCTATTCTATCCTCTATCCCATCCTATCCTCTATCCTATCAAATCCCCTATCCTATCCTCTGTCCTATCCTGTCCTCTATCCTATCCTATCCTCTATCCTTTCCTATCCTCTATCCTATGCTATCCTCTGTCCTATCCTATCCTCTATCCTATCCTATCCTATATCCTATAATATGCTCTATCCTATCCTATCCTCTATCCTATCCTATCCTCTATCCTACGCTATCCTCTATCCTATCCTATCCTCTATCCTATCCTATCTTGTATCCTATCCTATCCTCTATCCTATTCTATCCTCTATCCCATCCTATCCTCTATCCTATCCTATCCTCTATCCTATCCTATCCTGTATCCTATCCTATCCTCTATCCTATCCTATCCTCTATCCTATCCTATCCTCTATCCTATCCTATCCTCTATCCTACGCTATCCTCTATCCTATCCTATCCTCTATCCTATCCTATCTTCTATCCTATCCTATCCTCTATCCTATTCTATCCTCTATCCCATCCTATCCTCTATTATATCCTATCCTCTATCCTATCCTATCCTCTATCCTATCCTATCCTCTGTCCTATCTAATCCTCTATCCTATTCTATCCTCTATCGTATCCTATCCTCTATCCTATCCTATCCTCTATCCTATCCTATCTTCTATCCTATCCTATCCTCTATCCTATCCTACCCTCTATCCTATCCTATCTTCTATCCTATCCTATCCTCTATCCTATCAAATCCCCTATCCTATCCTCTGTCCTATCCTATCCTCTATCCTATCCTATCCTCTATCCTATCCTATCCTCTATCCTATGCTATCCTCTGTCCTATCCTATCCTCTATCCCATCCTATCCTATATCCTATAATATGCTCTATCCTATCCTATCCTCTATCCTATCCTATCCTCTATCCTACGCTATCCTCTATCCTATCCTATCCTCTATCCTATCCTATCCTCTGTCCTATCTAATCCTCTATCCTATTCTATCCTCTATCGTATCCTAACCTCTATCCTATCCTATCCTCTATCCTATCCTATCTTCTATCCTATCAAATCCCCTATCCTATCCTCTGTCCTATCCTATCCTCTATCCTATCCTATCATCTATCCTATCCTCTCCTCTATCCTATCCTATCCTCTATCCTATCCTATCCTCTATCCTATCCTATCCTCTATCCTATCCTATCCTCAATCCTTTCCTATCAAATACCCTATCCTATCCTCTATCCTATCCTATCCTCTGTCCTATCCTATCCTCTATCCTATCCTATCGTCTATCCTATCCTCTATCCTATCCTATCCCCTATCCTATCCTATCTTCTATCCTATTCTATCCTCTATCCAGTCCTCTATCCTATCCTATCCTCTATCCTATTCTATCCTCTATCCTATCAAATCCCCTATCCTATTCTCTATTCTATTCTATCCTGTATCCTATCCAATCCTCTATCCTATCCTATCCTCTATCCTATCCTATCCTCTATCCTATCCTATCTTCTATCCTATTGTATCCTCTATCCAGTCCTCTATCCTATCCTATCCCCTATCCTATCCTATCCTCTATCCTATCCTATCCTCTATTCTATCCTCTATCCAATCCTCTATCCTATCCTATCCTCTATCCTATCCTATCCTCTATCCTATCCTATCCTCTATCCTATCCTATCCTATCCTCTATCCTATCAAATCCCCTATCCTATCCTCTGTCCTATCCTATCCTCTATCCTATCCTATCTTCTATCCTATCAAATCCCCTATCCTATCCTCTGTCCTATCCTATCCTCTATCCTATCCTATCATCTATCCTATCCTCTCCTCTATCCTATCCTATCCTCTATCCTATCCTATCCTCTATCCTATTCTATCCTCTATCCCATCCTATCCTCTATCCTATCCTATCCTCTATCCTATCCTATCCTATCCTGTATCCTATCCCATCCTCTATCCTATCCTATCCTCTATCCTATCCTATCCTCTATCCTACGCTACCCTCTATCCTATCCTATCCTCTATCCTATCCTATCTTCTATCCTATCCTATCCTCTATCCTATTCTATCCTCTATCCCATCCTATCCTCTATCCTATCCTATCCTGTATCCTATCCTATCCTCTATCCTATCCTATCCTCTGTCCTACCTATCCTCTATCCTATTCTATCCTCTATCCTATCCTATCCTCTATCCTATCCTATCTTCTATCCTATCCTATCCTCTATCCTATCCTACCCTCTATCCTATCCTATCTTCTATCCTATCCTATCCTCTATCCTATCAAATCCCCTATCCTATCCTCTGTCCTATCCTATCCTCTATCCTATCCTATCCTCTATCCTATCCTATCCTCTATCCTATGCTATCCTCAGTCCTATCCTATCCTCTATCCTATCCTATCCTGTATCCTATCCTATCCTCTATCCTATCCTATCCTCTATCCTATCCTATCCTGTATCCTATCCTATCCTCTATCCTATGCTATCCTCTATCCTATCCTATCCTCTATCCTATCCTATCCTCTATCGTATCCTATCCTCTATCCTATCCTATCCTCTGTCCTACCTATCCTCTATCCTATTCTATCCTCTATCCTATCCTATCCTCTATCCTATCCTATCTTCTATCCTATCCTATCCTCTATCCTATCCTACCCTCTATCCTATCCTATCTTCTATCCTATCCTATCCTCTATCCTATCAAATCCCCTATCCTATCCTCTGTCCTATCCTATCCTCTATCCTATCCTATCCTCTATCCTATCCTATCCTCTATCCTATGCTATCCTCAGTCCTATCCTATCCTCTATCCTATCCTATCCTGTATCCTATCCTATCTTCTATCCTATCCTATCCTCTATCCTATCAAATCCCCTATCCTATCCTCTGTCCTATCCTATCCTCTATCCTATCCTATCTTCTATCCTATCCTATCCTCTATCCTATCCTATCCTCTATCCTATGCTATCCTCTGTCCTATCCTATCCTCTATCCTATCCTATCCTATATCCTATAATATGCTCTATCCTATCCTATCCCCTATCCTATTCTATCCTCTATCCCATCCTATCCTCTATCCTATCAAATCCCCTATCCTATCCTCTGTCCTATCCTGTCCTCTATCCTATCCTATCCTCTATCCTTTCCTATCCTCTATCCTATGCTATCCTCTGTCCTATCCTATCCTCTATCCTATCCTATCCTATATCCTATAATATGCTCTATCCTATCCTATCCTCTATCCTATCCTATCCTCTATCCTACGCTATCCTCTATCCTATCCTATCCTCTATCCTATCCTATCTTGTATCCTATCCTATCCTCTATCCTATTCTATCCTCTATCCCATCCTATCCTCTATCCTATCCTATCCTCTATCCTATCCTATCCTGTATCCTATCCTATCCTCTATCCTATCCTATCCTCTATCCTATCCTATCCTCTATCCTATCCTATCCTCTATCCTACGCTATCCTCTATCCTATCCTATCCTCTATCCTATCCTATCTTCTATCCTATCCTATCCTCTATCCTATTCTATCCTCTATCCCATCCTATCCTCTATTATATCCTATCCTCTATCCTATCCTATCCTCTATCCTATCCTATCCTCTGTCCTATCTAATCCTCTATCCTATTCTATCCTCTATCGTATCCTATCCTCTATCCTATCCTATCCTCTATCCTATCCTATCTTCTATCCTATCCTATCCTCTATCCTATCCTACCCTCTATCCTATCCTATCTTCTATCCTATCCTATCCTCTATCCTATCAAATCCCCTATCCTATCCTCTGTCCTATCCTATCCTCTATCCTATCCTATCCTCTATCCTATCCTATCCTCTATCCTATGCTATCCTCTGTCCTATCCTATCCTCTATCCCATCCTATCCTATATCCTATAATATGCTCTATCCTATCCTATCCTCTATCCTATCCTATCCTCTATCCTACGCTATCCTCTATCCTATCCTATCCTCTATCCTATCCTATCCTCTGTCCTATCTAATCCTCTATCCTATTCTATCCTCTATCGTATCCTAACCTCTATCCTATCCTATCCTCTATCCTATCCTATCTTCTATCCTATCAAATCCCCTATCCTATCCTCTGTCCTATCCTATCCTCTATCCTATCCTATCATCTATCCTATCCTCTCCTCTATCCTATCCTATCCTCTATCCTATCCTATCCTCTATCCTATCCTATCCTCTATCCTATCCTATCCTCAATCCTTTCCTATCAAATACCCTATCCTATCCTCTATCCTATCCTATCCTCTGTCCTATCCTATCCTCTATCCTATCCTATCGTCTATCCTATCCTCTATCCTATCCTATCCCCTATCCTATCCTATCTTCTATCCTATTCTATCCTCTATCCAGTCCTCTATCCTATCCTATCCTCTATCCTATTCTATCCTCTATCCTATCAAATCCCCTATCCTATTCTCTATTCTATTCTATCCTGTATCCTATCCAATCCTCTATCCTATCCTATCCTCTATCCTATCCTATCCTCTATCCTATCCTATCTTCTATCCTATTGTATCCTCTATCCAGTCCTCTATCCTATCCTATCCCCTATCCTATCCTATCCTCTATCCTATCCTATCCTCTATTCTATCCTCTATCCAATCCTCTATCCTATCCTATCCTCTATCCTATCCTATCCTCTATCCTATCCTATCCTCTATCCTATCCTATCCTATCCTCTATCCTATCAAATCCCCTATCCTATCCTCTGTCCTATCCTATCCTCTATCCTATCCTATCTTCTATCCTATCAAATCCCCTATCCTATCCTCTGTCCTATCCTATCCTCTATCCTATCCTATCATCTATCCTATCCTCTCCTCTATCCTATCCTATCCTCTATCCTATCCTATCCTCTATCCTATTCTATCCTCTATCCCATCCTATCCTCTATCCTATCCTATCCTCTATCCTATCCTATCCTATCCTGTATCCTATCCTATCCTCTATCCTATCCTATCCTCTATCCTATCCTATCCTCTATCCTACGCTACCCTCTATCCTATCCTATCCTCTATCCTATCCTATCTTCTATCCTATCCTATCCTCTATCCTATTCTATCCTCTATCCCATCCTATCCTCTATCCTATCCTATCCTGTATCCTATCCTATCCTCTATCCTATCCTATCCTCTGTCCTACCTATCCTCTATCCTATTCTATCCTCTATCCTATCCTATCCTCTATCCTATCCTATCTTCTATCCTATCCTATCCTCTATCCTATCCTACCCTCTATCCTATCCTATCTTCTATCCTATCCTATCCTCTATCCTATCAAATCCCCTATCCTATCCTCTGTCCTATCCTATCCTCTATCCTATCCTATCCTCTATCCTATCCTATCCTCTATCCTATGCTATCCTCAGTCCTATCCTATCCTCTATCCTATCCTATCCTGTATCCTATCCTATCCTCTATCCTATCCTATCCTCTATCCTATCCTATCCTGTATCCTATCCTATCCTCTATCCTATGCTATCCTCTGTCCTATCCTATCCTCTATCCTATCCTATCCTCTATCGTATCCTATCCTCTATCCTATCCTATCCTCTGTCCTACCTATCCTCTATCCTATTCTATCCTCTATCCTATCCTATCCTCTATCCTATCCTATCTTCTATCCTATCCTATCCTCTATCCTATCCTACCCTCTATCCTATCCTATCTTCTATCCTATCCTATCCTCTATCCTATCAAATCCCCTATCCTATCCTCTGTCCTATCCTATCCTCTATCCTATCCTATCCTCTATCCTATCCTATCCTCTATCCTATGCTATCCTCAGTCCTATCCTATCCTCTATCCTATCCTATCCTGTATCCTATCCTATCTTCTATCCTATCCTATCCTCTATCCTATTCTATCCTCTATCCCATCCTATCCTCTATCCTATCCTATCCTCTATCCTATCCTATCCTCTATCCTATGCTATCCTCTGTCCTATCCTATCCTCTATCCTATCCTATCCTCTATCGTATCCTATCCTCTATCCTATCCTATCCTCTATCCCATCCTATCCTCTATCCTATCCTATCCTCTATCCTATCCTATCCTCTATCCTATCCTATCTTCTATCCTATCCTATCCTCTATCCTATCCTATCGTCTATCCTATCCTATCTTCTATCCCATCCTATCCTCTATCCTATCCTCTATCCAATCCTCTATCCTATCCTATCCTCTATCCTATCCTATCCTGTATCCTATCCTATCCTCTATCCTATCCTATCCTCTATCCTATCCTATCCTCTATCCTACCCTATCCTCTATCCCATCATATCCTCTATCCTATCCTATCCTCTATCCTTTCCTATCAAATCCCCTATCCTATCATCTATCCTATCAAATCCCCTATCCTATCATCTATCCTATCCTATCCTCTGTCCTATCCTATCCTCTATCCTATCCTATCGTCTATCCTATCCTCTGTCCTATCCTATCCTCTATCCTATCCTATCTTCTATCCTATCCTATCCTCTATCCTATCAAACCCCCTATCCTATCCTCTATCCTATCCTATCTTCTATCCTATCCTATCCTCTATTATATCCTATCCTCTATCGTATCCTATCTTCTATCCTATACTATCCTCTATTCTATCCTCTATCCCATCCTATCCTCTATCCTATCCTATCCTCTATCCTATCCTACCCTCTATCCTATCCCATCTTCTATCCTATCCTATCCTCTATCCTATCAAATCCCCTATCCTATCCTCTATCCTATCCTATCCTCTGTCCTATCCTATCCTCTATCCTATCCTATCGTCTATCCTATCCTCTGTCCTATCCTATCCTCTATCCTATCCTATCGTCTATCCTATCCTCTGTCCTATCCTATCCTCTATCCTATCCTATCTTCTATCCTATCCTATCCTCTATCCTATCAAACCCCCTATCCTATCCTCTATCCTATCCTATCCTCTATCCTATCCTATCCTATCTTCTATCCTATCAAATCCCCTATCCTATCCTCTGTCCTATCCTATCCTCTATCCTATCCTATCTTCTATCCTATCAAATCCCCTATCCTATCCTCTGTCCTATCCTATCCTCTATCCTATCCTATCATCTATCCTATCCTCTCCTCTATCCTATCCTATCCTCTATCCTATCCTATCCTCTATCCTATTCTATCCTCTATCCCATCCTATCCTCTATCCTATCCTATCCTCTATCCTATCCTATCCTGTATCCTATCCTATCCTCTATCCTATCCTATCCTCTATCCTATCCTATCCTCTATCCTATCCTATCCTCTATCCTACGCTATCCTCTATCCTATCCTATCCTCTATCCTATCCTATCTTCTATCCTATCCTATCCTCTATCCTATTCTATCCTCTATCCCATCCTATTCTATCCTCTATCCCATCCTATCCTCTATCCTATCAAACCCCCTATCCTATCCTCTATCCTATCCTATCTTCTATCCTATCCTATCCTCTATTATATCCTATCCTCTATCGTATCCTATCTTCTATCCTATACTATCCTCTATTCTATCCTCTATCCTATCCTATCCTCTATCCTATCCTATCCTCTATCCTATCCTACCCTCTATCCTATCCCATCTTCTATCCTATCCTATCCTCTATCCTATCAAATCCCCTATCCTATCCTCTGTCCTATCCTATCCTCTATCCTATCCTATCCTCTATCCTATTCTATCCTCTATCCTATGCTATCCTCTGTCCTATCCTATCCTCTATCCTATCCTATCCTATATCCTATAATATGCTCTATCCTATCCTATCCTCTATCCTATCCTATCGTCTATCCTATCCTATCTTCTATCCTATCCTATCCTCTATCCTATCAAACCCCCTATCCTATCCTCTATCCTATCCTATCTTCTATCCTATCCTATCCTCTATTATATCCTATCCTCTATCGTATCCTATCTTCTATCCTATACTATCCTCTATTCTATCCTCTATCCTATCCTATCCTCTATCCTATCCTATCCACTATCCTATCCTACCCTCTATCCTATCCCATCTTCTATCCTATCCTATCCTCTATCCTATCAAATCCCCTATCCTATCCTCTATCCTATCCTATCCTCTGTCCTATCCTATCCTCTATCCTATCCTATCGTCTATCCTATCCTCTGTCCTATCCTATCCTCTATCCTATCCTATCGTCTATCCTATCCTCTGTCCTATCCTATCCTCTATCCTATCCTATCTTCTATCCTATCCTATCCTCTATCCTATCAAACCCCCTATCCTATCCTCTATCCTATCCTATCCTCTATCCTATCCTATCCTATCCTCTATCCTATCAAATCCCCTATCCTATCCTCTGTCCTATCCTATCCTCTATCCTATCCTATCTTCTATCCTATCAAATCCCCTATCCTATCCTCTGTCCTATCCTATCCTCTATCCTATCCTATCATCTATCCTATCCTCTCCTCTATCCTATCCTATCCTCTATCCTATCCTATCCTCTATCCTATTCTATCCTCTATCCCATCCTATCCTCTATCCTATCCTATCCTCTATCCTATCCTATCCTGTATCCTATCCTATCCTCTATCCTATCCTATCCTCTATCCTATCCTATCCTCTATCCTATCCTATCCTCTATCCTACGCTATCCTCTATCCTATCCTATCCTCTATCCTATCCTATCTTCTATCCTATCCTATCCTCTATCCTATCCTATCCTCTATCCTATCCTATCCTCTATCCTATCAAACCCCCTATCCTATCCTCTATCCTATCCTATCTTCTATCCTATCCTATCCTCTATTATATCCTATCCTCTATCGTATCCTATCTTCTATCCTATACTATCCTCTATTCTATCCTCTATCCTATCCTATCCTCTATCCTATCCTATCCTCTATCCTATCCTACCCTCTATCCTATCCCATCTTCTATCCTATCCTATCCTCTATCCTATCAAATCCCCTATCCTATCCTCTGTCCTATCCTATCCTCTATCCTATCCTATCCTCTATCCTATTCTATCCTCTATCCTATGCTATCCTCTGTCCTATCCTATCCTCTATCCTATCCTATCCTATATCCTATAATATGCTCTATCCTATCCTATCCTCTATCCTATCCTATCGTCTATCCTATCCTATCTTCTATCCCATCCTATCCTCTATCCTATCCTCTATCCAATCCTCTATCCTATCCTATCCTCTATCCTATCCTATCCTGTATCCTATCCTATCCTCTATCCCATCCTATCCTCTATCCTATCCTATCCTCTATCCTACCCTATCCTCTATCCTATCATATCCTCTATCCTATCCTATCCTCTATCCTATTCTATCCTCTATCCCATCCTATCCTCTATCCTATCCTATCCTCTATCCTATCCTATCCTGTATCCTATCCTATCCTCTATCCTATCCTATCCTCTATCCTATCCTATCCTCTATCCTATCCTATCCTCTATCCTATCCTATCCTCTATCCTATCCTATCCTCTATCCTACGCTATCCTCTATCCTATCCTATCCTCTATCCTATCCTATCTTCTATCCTATCCTATCCTCTATCCTATTCTATCCTCTATCCCATCCTATCCTCTATCCTATCCTATCCTGTATCCTATCCTATCCTCTATCCTATCCTATCCTCTGTCCTATCTAATCCTCTATCCTATTCTATCCTCTATCGTATCCTATCCTCTATCCTATCCTATCCTCTATCCTATCCTATCTTCTATCCTATCCTATCCTCTATCCTATCCTACCCTCTATCCTATCCTATCTTCTATCCTATCCTATCCTCTATCCTATCAAATCCCCTATCCTATCCTCTGTCCTATCCTATCCTCTATCCTATCCTATCCTCTATCCTATCCTATCCTCTATCCTATGCTATCCTCTGTCCTATCCTATCCTCTATCCTATCCTATCCTGTATCCTATCCTATCCTCTATCCTATCCTATCCTCTATCCTATCCTATCCTATATCCTATAATATGCTCTATCCTATCCTATCCTCTATCCTATCCTATCGTCTATCCTATCCTATCTTCTATCCCATCCTATCCTCTATCCTATCCTCTATCCAATCCTCTATCCTATCCTATCCTCTATCCTATCCTATCCTTTATCCTATCCTATCCTCTATCCCATCCTATCCTCTATCCTATCCTATCCTCTATCCTACCCTATCCTCTATCCTATCATATCCTCTATCCTATCCTATCCTCTATCCTTTCCTATCAAATCCCCTATCCTATCATCTATCCTATCCTATCCTCTGTCCTATCCTATCCTCTATCCTATCCTATCGTCTATCCTATCCTCTATCCTATCCTATCCTCTATCCTATCCTATCTTCTATCCTATCCTATCCTCTATCCTATCAAATCCCCTATCCTATCCTCTATCCTATCCTATCCTCTGCCCTATCCTATCCTCTATCCTATCCTATCGTCTATCCTATCGTCTATCCTATCCTCTGTCCTATCCTATCCTCTATCCTATCCTATCTTCTATCCTATCCTATCCTCTATCCTATCCTATCCTCTATCCTATCCTATCCTCTATCCTACGCTATCCTCTATCCTATCCTATCCCCTATCCTATCCTATCCTCTATCCTATCCTATCCTCTATTCTATCCTCTATCCAATCCTCTATCCTATCCTATCCTCTATCCTATCCTATCCTCTATCCTATCCTATCCTATCCTCTATCCTATCCTATCCTCTATCCTATCCTATCCTATCCTCTATCCTATCAAATCCCCTATCCTATCCTCTGTCCTATCCTATCCTCTATCCTATCCTATCTTCTATCCTATCAAATCCCCTATCCTATCCTCTGTCCTATCCTATCCTCTATCCTATCCTATCATCTATCCTATCCTCTCCTCTATCCTATCCTATCCTCTATCCTATCCTATCCTCTATCCTATTCTATCCTCTATCCCATCCTATCCTCTATCCTATCCTATCCTCTATCCTATCCTATCCTGTATCCTATCCTATCCTCTATCCTATCCTATCCTCTATCCTATCCTATCCTCTATCCTATCCTATCCTCTATCCTACGCTATCCTCTATCCTATCCTATCCTCTATCCTATCCTATCTTCTATCCTATCCTATCCTCTATCCTATTCTATCCTCTATCCCATCCTATCCTCTATCCTATGCTATCCTGTATCCTATCCTATCCTCTATCCTATCCTATCCTCTGTCCTATCTAATCCTCTATCCTATTCTATCCTCTATCGTATCCTATCCTCTATCCTATCCTATCCTCTATCCTATCCTATCTTCTATCCTATCCTATCCTCTATCCTATCCTATCCTCTGTCCTATCCTGTCCTCTATCCTATCCTATCCTCTATCCTATCCTATCCTCTATCCTATGCTATCCTCTGTCCTATCCTATCCTCTATCCTATCCTATCCTATATCCTATAATATACTCTATCCTATCCTATCCTCTATCCTATCCTATCCTCTATCCTACGCTATCCTCTATCCTATCCTATCCTCTATCCTATCCTATCCTCTGTCCTATCTAATCCTCTATCCTATTCTATCCTCTATCGTATCCTATCCTCTATCCTATCCTATCCTCTATCCTATCCTATCATCTATCCTATCCTGTCCTCTATCCTATCCTATCCTCTATCCTATCCTATCCTCTATCTTATCCTATCCTCTATCCTATCCTATCCTCTATCTTATCCTATCCTCAATCCTTTCCTATCAAATACCCTATCCTATCCTCTATCCTATCCTAACCTCTGTCCTATCCTATCCTCTATCCTATCCTATCGTCTATCCTATCCTCTATCCTATCCTATCCTCTATCCTATCCTATCTTCTATCCTATCCTATCCTCTATCCTATCAAATCCCCTATCCTATTCTCTATTCTATCCTATCCTGTATCCTATCCAATCCTCTATCCTATCGTATCCTCTATCTTATCCTATCCTCTATCCTATCCTACCTTCTATCCTATTCTATCCTCTATCCAGTCCTCTATCCTATCCTATCCTCTATCCTATTCTATCCTCTATCCTATCAAATCCCCTATCCTATTCTCTATTCTATCCTATCCTGTATCCTATCCAATCCTCTATCCTATCCTATCCTCTATCCTATCCTATCTTCTATCCTATTGTATCCTCTATCCAGTCCTCTACCCTATCCTATCCTCTATCCTATTCTATCCTCTATCCTATCAAATCCCCTATCCTATTCTCTATTCTATCCTATCCTGTATCCTATCCAATCCTCTATCCTATCCTATCCTCTATCCTACCCTATCCTCTATCCTATCCTATCCTCTATCCTATCCTATCCTCTATCCTTTCCTATCAAATCCCCTATCCTATCATCTATCCTATCCTATCCTCTGTCCTATCCTATCCTCTATCCTATCCTATCGTCTATCCTCTCCTCTATCCTATCCTATCCTCTATCCTATCCTATCCTCTATCCTATTCTATCCTCTATCCCATCCTATCCTCTATCCTATCCTATCCTCTATCCTATCCTATCCTGTATCCTATCCTATCCTCTATCCTATCCTATCCTCTATCCTATCCTATCCTCTATCCTATCCTATCCTCTATCCTACGCTATCCTCTATCCTATCCTATCCTCTATCCTATCCTATCTTCTATCCTATCCTATCCTCTATCCTATTCTATCCTCTATCCCATCCTATCCTCTATCCTATGCTATCCTGTATCCTATCCTATCCTCTATCCTATCCTATCCTCTGTCCTATCTAATCCTCTATCCTATTCTATCCTCTATCGTATCCTATCCTCTATCCTATCCTATCCTCTATCCTATCCTATCTTCTATCCTATCCTATCCTCTATCCTATCCTATCCTCTGTCCTATCCTGTCCTCTATCCTATCCTATCCTCTATCCTATCCTATCCTCTATCCTATGCTATCCTCTGTCCTATCCTATCCTCTATCCTATCCTATCCTATATCCTATAATATACTCTATCCTATCCTATCCTCTATCCTATCCTATCCTCTATCCTACGCTATCCTCTACCCTATCCTATCCTCTATCCTATCCTATCCTCTGTCCTATCTAATCCTCTATCCTATTCTATCCTCTATCGTATCCTATCCTCTATCCTATCCTATCCTCTATCCTATCCTATCATCTATCCTATCCTGTCCTCTATCCTATCCTATCCTCTATCCTATCCTATCCTCTATCTTATCCTATCCTCTATCCTATCCTATCCTCTATCCTATCCTATCCTCAATCCTTTCCTATCAAATACCCTATCCTATCCTCTATCCTATCCTAACCTCTGTCCTATCCTATCCTCTATCCTATCCTATCGTCTATCCTATCCTCTATCCTATCCTATCCTCTATCCTATCCTATCTTCTATCCTATCCTATCCTCTATCCTATCAAATCCCCTATCCTATTCTCTATTCTATCCTATCCTGTATCCTATCCAATCCTCTATCCTATCCTATCCTCTATCTTATCCTATCCTCTATCCTATCCTACCTTCTATCCTATTCTATCCTCTATCCAGTCCTCTATCCTATCCTATCCTCTATCCTATTTTATCCTCTATCCTATCAAATCCCCTATCCTATTCTCTATTCTATCCTATCCTGTATCCTATCCAATCCTCTATCCTATCCTATCCTCTATCCTATCCTATCTTCTATCCTATTGTATCCTCTATCCAGTCCTCTACCCTATCCTATCCTCTATCCTATTCTATCCTCTATCCTATCAAATCCCCTATCCTATTCTCTATTCTATCCTATCCTGTATCCTATCCAATCCTCTATCCTATCCTATCCTCTATCCTACCCTATCCTCTATCCTATCCTATCCTCTATCCTATCCTATCCTCTATCCTTTCCTATCAAATCCCCTATCCTATCATCTATCCTATCCTATCCTCTGTCCTATCCTATCCTCTATCCTATCCTATCGTCTATCCTATCCTCTATCCTATCCAATCCTCTATCCTATCCTATCCTCTATCCTATCCTATCCTCTATCCTATCCTATCCTCTATCCTATCCTATCCTCTATCCTATCAAATCCCCTATCCTATCCTCTGTCCTATCCTATCCTCTATCCTATCCTATCCTCTATCGTATCCTATCCTCTATCCTATGCTATCCTCTATCCCATCCTATCCTCTATCCTATCCTATCCTCTATCCTATCCTATCCTCTATCCTATCCTATCTTCTATCCTATCCTATCCTCTATCCTATCCTATCGTCTATCCTATCCTATCTTCTATCCCATCCTATCCTCTATCCTATCCTCTATCCAATCCTCTATCCTATCCTATCCTCTATCCTATCCTATCCTGTATCCTATCCTATCCTCTATCCTATCCTATCCTCTATCCTATCCTATCCTCTATCCTACCCTATCCTCTATCCTATCATATCCTCTATCCTATCCTATCCTCTATCCTTTCCTATCAAATCCCCTATCCTATCATCTATCCTATCCTATCCTCTGTCCTACCCTATCCTCTATCCTATCCTATCGTCTATCGTATCCTCTATCCTATCCTATCCTCTATCCTATCCTATCATCTATCCTATCCTATCCTCTATCCTATCAAATCCCCTATCCTATCCTCTATCCTATCCTATCCTCTGTCCTATCCTATCCTCTGTCCTATCCTATCCTCTATCCTATCCTATCTTCTATCCTATCCTATCCTCTATCCTATCAAACCCCCTATCCTATCCTCTATCCTATCCTATCTTCTATCCTATCCTATCCTCTATCCTATCCTATCCTCTATCGTATCCTATCTTCTATCCTATACTATCCTCTATTCTATCCTCTATCCAATCCTCTATCCTATCCTATCCTCTACCCTATCCTATCCTCTATCCTATCCTACCCTCTATCCTATCCTATCTTCTATCCTATCCTATCCTCTATCCTATCAAATCCCCTATCCTATCCTCTGTCCTATCCTATCCTCTATCCTATCCTATCCTCTGTCCTATCCTATCCTCTATCCTATCCTATCCTATATCCTATAATATGCTCTATCCTATCCTATCCTCTATCCTATCCTATCCTCTATCCTACGCTATCCTCTATCCTATCCTATCCTCTATCCTATCCTATCTTCTATCCTATCCTATCCTCTATCCTATTCTATCCTCTATCCCATCCTATCCTCTATCCTATCCTATCCTCTATCCTATCCTATCCTGTATCCTATCCTATCCTCTATCCTATCCTATCCTCTATCCTATCCTATCCTCTATCCTATCCTATCCTCTATCCTTTCCTATCCTCTATCCTATCAAATCCCCTATCCTATCCTCTATCCTATCCTATCCTCTGTCCTATCTAATCCTCTATCCTATTCTATCCTCTATCGTATCCTATCCTCTATCCTATCCTATCCTCTATCCTATCCTATCTTCTATCCTATCAAATCCCCTATCCTATCCTCTATCCTATCCTATCTTCTATCCTATCATATCCCCTATCCTATCCTCTATCCTATCCTATCCTCTGTCCTAACTAATCCTCTATCCTATCTAATCCTCTATCCTATCCTATCCTCTATCCCATCCTATCCTCTATCGTATCCTATCCTCTATCCTATCCTATCCTCTATCCTATCCTATCTTCTATCCTATCCTATCCTCTATCCTATCCTCTATCCTATCCTCTATCCTATCCTCTATCCTATCCTCTATCCTATCCTCTATCCTATCCTATCTTCTATCCTATCCTATCCTCTATCCTATCCAATCCTCTATCCTATCCTATCTTCTATCCTATACTATCCTCTATCCTATCCTCTATCCTATCCTATCCTCTATCCTACGCTATCCTCTATCCTATCCTATCCTCTATCCTATCCTATCTTCTATCCTATCCTATCCTCTACCCTATTCTATCCTCTATCCCATCCTATCCTCTATCCTATCCTATCTTCTATCCTATCATATCCCCTATCCTATCCTCTATCCTATCAAATCCCCTATCCTATCCTCTATCCTATCCTATCCTCTGTCCTATCAAATCCCCTATCCTATCCTATCCTCTATCCTATCCTATCCTCTATCGTATCCTATTCTCTATCCTATCCTATCCTCTATCCTATCCTATCCTCTATCCTATCCTATCCTCTATCCTATCCTATCTTCTATCCTATCGAATCCCCTATCCTATCCTCTGTCCTATCCTATCCTCTATCCTATCCTATCCTCTATCCTATCCTATCTTCTATCCTATCAAATCCCCTATCCTATCCTCAGTCCTATCCTATCCTCTATCCTATCCTATCATCTATCCTATCCTATCCTCTATCCTATCCTATCTTCTATCCTATACTATCCTCTATTCTATCCTCTATCCAATCCTCTATCCTATCCTATCCTCTACCCTATCCTATCCTCTATCCTATCCTACCCTCTATCCTATCCTATCTTCTATCCTATCCTATCCTCTATCCTATCAAATCCCCTATCCTATCCTCTGTCCTATCCTATCCTCTATCCTATCCTATCCTCTATCCTATCCTATCCTCTATCCTATGCTATCCTCTGTCCTATCCTATCCTCTATCCTATCCTATCCTATATCCTATAATATGCTCTATCCTATCCTATCCTCTATCCTATCCTATCCTCTATCCTACGCTATCCTCTATCCTATCCTATCCTCTATCCTATCCTATCTTCTATCCTATCCTATCCTCTATCCTATTCTATCCTCTATCCCATCCTATCCTCTATCCTATCCTATCCTCTATCCTATCCTATCCTGTATCCTATCCTATCCTCTATCCTATCCTATCCTCTATCCTATCCTATCCTCTATCCTATCCTATCCTCTATCCTTTCCTATCCTCTATCCTATCAAATCCCCTATCCTATCCTCTATCCTATCCTATCCTCTGTCCTATCTAATCCTCTATCCTATTCTATCCTCTATCGTATCCTATCCTCTATCCTATCCTATCCTCTATCCTATCCTATCATCTATCATCAATCCTATCCTTTCCTGTATCCTATCCAATCCTCTATCCTATCCTATCCTCTATCCTATCCTATCCTATCCTCTATCCTATCCTATCCTCTATCCTATCCTATCCTCTATCCTATCCTATCCTCTATCCTATCCTATCCTCTATCCTATCCTATCCTCTATCCTATCATATCGTCTATCCTATCCTCTTTCCTATCCTATCCTCTATCCTATCAAATCCCCTATCCTATCCTCTATCCTATCCTATCAGCTATCCCCTATCCTATCCTCTATCCTATCCTATCCTCTATCCTATCCTATCATCTATCATCAATCCTATCCTTTCCTGTATCCTATCCAATCCTCTATCCTATCCTATCCTCTATCCTATCCTATCCTATCCTCTATCCTATCCTATCCTCTATCCTATCCTATCCTCTATCCTATCCTATCCTCTATCCTATCCTATCCTCTATCCTATCCTATCGTCTATCCTATCCTCTATCCTATCCTATCCTCTATCATATCCTATCATCTATCCTCAATCCTATCCTTTCCTGTATCCTATCCAATCCTCTATCCTATCCTATCCTCTATCCTATCCTGTCCTCTATCCTATCCTATCGTCTATCCTATCGTCTATCCTATCCTCTATCCTATCCTATCCTCTATCCTATCCTATCATCTATCATCAATCCAATCCTTTCC
The DNA here is from genome assembly GCF_050948215.1 of Halictus rubicundus. Taxonomy (NCBI): domain Eukaryota; kingdom Metazoa; phylum Arthropoda; class Insecta; order Hymenoptera; family Halictidae; genus Halictus; species Halictus rubicundus. The sequence continues at coordinate 115,056 of NW_027488781.1, forward strand.
TGTATCCTATCCAATCCTCTATCCTATCCTATCCTCTATCCTATCCTATCCTCTATCCTATCCTCTATCCTCTATCCTATCCTATCCTCTATCCTATCCTAGCCTCTATCCTATCCTATCCTCTATAGTATCCAATCCTCTATCCTATCCTATCATCTATCCTATCCTATCCTCTATCCTATCCTATCCTCTATCCTATCCTATCCTCTATCCTATCCTCTATCCTATCCTATCCTCTATCCTATCCTATCCTCTATCCTATCCTCAATCCTATTCTTTCCCGTATCCTATCCAATCCTCTATCCTATTCTATCCTCTATCCTATCCTATCCTCTATCCTATCCTATCCTCTATCCTATCCTATCCTCTATCCTATCAAATCCCCTATCCTATCCTCTATCCTATCCTATCAGCTATCCCCTATCCTATCCTCTATCCTATCCTATCCTCTATCCTATCCTATCATCTATCATCAATCCTATCCTTTCCTGTATCCTATCCAATCCTCTATCCTATCCTATCCTCTATCCTATCCTATCCTATCCTCTATCCTATCCTATCCTCTATCCTATCCTATCCTCTATCCTATCCTATCCTCTATCCTATCCTATCGTCTATCCTATCCTCTATCCTATCCTATCCTCTATCATATCCTATCATCTATCCTCAATCCTATCCTTTCCTGTATCCTATCCAATCCTCTATCCTATCCTATCCTCTATCCTATCCTGTCCTCTATCCTATCCTATCGTCTATCCTATCGTCTATCCTATCCTCTATCCTATCCTATCCTCTATCCTATCCTATCATCTATCATCAATCCAATCCTTTCCTGTATCCTATCCAATCCTCTATCCTATCCTATCCTCTATCCTATCCTATCCTCTATCCTATCCTCTATCCTCTATCCTATCCTATCCTCTATCCTATCCTAGCCTCTATCCTATCCTATCCTCTATAGTATCCAATCCTCTATCCTATCCTATCATCTATCCTATCCTATCCTCTATCCTATCCTATCCTCTATCCTATCCTATCCTCTATCCTATCCTCTATCCTATCCTATCCTCTATCCTATCCTATCCTCTATCCTATCCTCAATCCTATTCTTTCCCGTATCCTATCCAATCCTCTATCCTATTCTATCCTCTATCCTATCCTATCCTCTATCCTATCCTATCCTCTATCCTATCCTATCCTCTATCCTATCCTATCATCTATCATCAATCCTATCCTTTCCTGTATCCTATCCAATCCTCTATCCTATCCTATCCTCTATCCTATCCTATCCTATCCTCTATCCTATCCTATCCTCTATCCTATCCTATCCTCTATCCTATCCTATCGTCTATCCTATCCTCTTTCCTATCCTATCCTCTATCCTATCAAATCCCCTATCCTATCCTCTATCATATCCTATCATCTATCCTCTATCCTATCCTATCATCTATCCTCTATCCTATCCTCTATCCTATCCTATCCTCTATCCTATCCTATCATCTATCATCAATCCTATCCTTTCCTGTAACCTATCCAATCCTCTATCCTATCCTATCCTCTATCCTATCCTATCCTATCCTCTATCCTATCCTATCCTCTATCCTATCCTATCCTCTATCCTATCCTATCCTCTATCCTATCCTATCCTCTATCCTATCCTATCCTCTATCCTATCCTATCCTCTATACTATCCTATCCTCTATCCTATCCTATCCTCTATCCTATCCTATCCTCTATCCTATCCTATCCTCTATCCTATCCTATCCTCTATCCTATCCTATCCTCTATCCTATCCTATCCTCTATCCTATCCTATCGTCTATCCTATCCTCTATCCTATCCTATCCTCTATCATATCCTATCATCTATCCTCAATCCTATCCTTTCCTGTATCCTATCCAATCCTCTATCCTATCCTATCCTCTATCCTATCCTGTCCTCTATCCTATCCTATCGTCTATCCTATCGTCTATCCTATCCTCTATCCTATCCTATCCTCTATCCTATCCTATCATCTATCATCAATCCTATCCTTTCCTGTATCCTATCCAATCCTCTATCCTATCCTATCCTCTATCCTATCCTATCCTATCCTCTATCCTATCCTATCCTCTATCCTATCCTATCCTCTATCCTATCCTATCCTCTATCCTATCCTATCCTCTATCCTATCCTATCCTCTATCCTATCCTATCCTCTATCCTATCATATCGTCTATCCTATCCTCTTTCCTATCCTATCCTCTATCCTATCAAATCCCCTATCCTATCCTCTATCCTATCCTATCAGCTATCCCCTATCCTATCCTCTATCCTATCCTATCCTCTATCCTATCCTATCATCTATCATCAATCCTATCCTTTCCTGTATCCTATCCAATCCTCTATCCTATCCTATCCTCTATCCTATCCTATCCTATCCTCTATCCTATCCTATCCTCTATCCTATCCTATCCTCTATCCTATCCTATCCTCTATCCTATCCTATCCTCTATCCTATCCTATCCTCTATCCTATCCTATCCTCTATCCTATCCTCTATCCTATCCTATCCTCTATCCTATCCTATCCTCTATCCTATCCTATCCTCTATCCTATCCTCTATCCTATCCTATCCTCTATCCTATCCTATCGTCTATCCTATCCTCTATCCTATCCTATCCTCTATCATATCCTATCATCTATCCTCAATCCTATCCTTTCCTGTATCCTATCCAATCCTCTATCCTATCCTATCATCTATCCTATCCTGTCCTCTATCCTATCCTATCGTCTCTCCTATCGTCTATCCTATCCTCTATCCTATCCAATCCTCTATCCTATCCTATCCTCTATCCTATCCTATCCTATCCTCTATCCTATCCTATCCTCTATCCTATCCTATCCTCTATCCTATCCTATCCTCTATCCTATCCTATCCTCTATCCTATCCTATCCTCTATCCTATCCTATCCTCTATACTATCCTATCCTCTATCCTATCCTATCCTCTATCCTATCCTATCCTCTATCCTATCCTATCCTCTATCCTATCCTATCCTCTATCCTATCCTATCCTCTATCCTATCCTATCCTCTATCCTATCCTATCGTCTATCCTATCCTCTATCCTATCCTATCCTCTATCATATCCTATCATCTATCCTCAATCCTATCCTTTCCTGTATCCTATCCAATCCTCTATCCTATCCTATCCTCTATCCTATCCTGTCCTCTATCCTATCCTATCGTCTATCCTATCGTCTATCCTATCCTCTATCCTATCCTATCCTCTATCCTATCCTATCATCTATCATCAATCCTATCCTTTCCTGTATCCTATCCAATCCTCTATCCTATCCTATCCTCTATCCTATCCTATCCTATCCTCTATCCTATCCTATCCTCTATCCTATCCAATCCTCTATCCTATCCTATCCTCTATCCTATCCTATCCTCTATCCTATCCTATCCTCTATCCTATCATATCGTCTATCCTATCCTCTTTCCTATCCTATCCTCTATCCTATCAAATCCCCTATCCTATCCTCTATCCTATCCTATCAGCTATCCCCTATCCTATCCTCTATCCTATCCTATCCTCTATCCTATCCTATCATCTATCATCAATCCTATCCTTTCCTGTATCCTATCCAATCCTCTATCCTATCCTATCCTCTATCCTATCCTATCCTATCCTCTATCCTATCCTATCCTCTATCCTATCCTATCCTCTATCCTATCCTATCCTCTATCCTATCCTATCCTCTATCCTATCCTATCCTCTATCCTATCCTATCCTCTATCCTATCCTATCCTCTATCCTATCCTATCCTCTATCCTATCCTATCCTCTATCCTATCCTATCCTCTATCCTATCCTATCCTCTATCCTATCCTATCCTCTATCCTATCCTATCCTCTATCCTATCCTCTATCCTATCCTATCCTCTATCCTATCCTATCGTCTATCCTATCCTCTATCCTATCCTATCCTCTATCATATCCTATCATCTATCCTCAATCCTATCCTTTCCTATATCCTATCCAATCCTCTATCCTATCCTATCCTCTATCCTATCCTGTCCTCTATCCTATCCTATCGTCTATCCTATCGTCTATCCTATCCTCTATCCTATCCTATCCTCTATCCTATCCTATCATCTATCATCGATCCTATCCTTTCCTGTATCCTATCCAATCCTCTATCCTATCCTATCCTCTATCCTATCCTATCCTATCCTCTATCCTATCCTATCCTCTATCCTATCCTATCCTCTATCCTATCCTATCCTCTATCCTATCCTATCCTATATCCTATCCTATCCTCTATCCTATCCTATCCTCTATCCTATCCTCTATCCTCTATCCTATCCTATCCTCTATCCTATCCTAGCCTCTATCCTATCCTATCCTCTATAGTATCCTATCCTCTATCCTATCCTATCCTATCCTCTATCCTATCCTATCCTCTATCCTATCCTATCCTCTATCCTATCCTATCCTCTATCCTATCCTATCGTCTATCCTATCCTCTTTCCTATCCTATCCTCTATCCTATCAAATCCCCTATCCTATCCTCTATCCTATCCTATCATCTATCCTCTATCCTATCCTCTATCCTATCCTATCCTCTATCCTATCCTATCATCTATCATCAATCCTATCCTTTCCTGTATCCTATCCAATCCTCTATCCTATCCTATCCTCTATCCTATCCTATCCTATCCTCTATCCTATCCTATCCTCTATCCTATCCTATCCTCTATCCTATCCTATCCTCTATCCTATCCTATCCTCTATCCTATCCTATCCTCTATCCTATCCTATCCTCTATCCTATCCTATCCTCTATCCTATCCTATCCTCTATCCTATCCTATCCTCTATCCTATCCTATCCTCTATCCTATCCTATCCTCTATCCTATCCTCAATCCTATGCTTTCCCGTATCCTATCCAATCCTCTATCCTATCCTATCCTCTATCCTATCCTGTCCTCTATCCTATCCTCTATCCTATAATATCCTCTATCCTATCAAATCCCCTATCCAATCCTCTATCCTATCCTATCCTCTATCCTATCCTATCCCCTATCGTATCCTGTTCTCTATCCTATCCAATCCCCTATCCTATCCTCAACCCTATCCTATCCTCTATACTATAATATCATCTATCCTAGCCAATCCTCTATCCTATCCTCTATCCTATCCTATCGCCTATGATATCGTATCCTCTATCCTATCCTATCCTCTATCCTATCCTATCCTCAATCCTATCATATCCTCTATCCTATAATATCCTCTATCCTATCCTATCCCCTATCCAATCCTCTATCCCATCCTATCCTCTATCCTATCCTATCCTCTATCCTATCCTATCCTCTATCCTATCCTATCCTCTATCCTATCCTATCCTCTATCCTATCCTATCCTCTATCCTAACCTATTCTCTATCCTATCCTCTATCCTATCCTCTATCCTATCCTCTATCCTATCCTATCCTCTATCCTATCCTATCCTCTATCCTATCCTATCCTCTATCCTATCCTGTCGTCTATCCTATCCTCTATCCTATCCTATCCTCTATCCTATCCTATCCTCTATCCTATCCTATCGTCTATCCTATCCTCTATCCTATCCTATCCTGTATCCTATCCAATGCTCTATCCTATCCTATCATCTATCCTCTATCCTATCCAATCCTCTATCCTATCCTATCCTCTATCCTATCCTATCCTCTATCCTATCCTATCATCTAACCTCAATCCTATCCTTTCCTGTATCCTATCCAATCCTCTATCCTATCCTATCCTCTATCCTATCCTCTCCTCTATCCTATCCTATCCTCTATCCTATCCTATCATCTAACCTCAATCCTATCCTTTCCTGTATCCTAACCAATCCTCTATCCTATCCTATCCTCTATCCTATCCTGTCCTCTATCCTATCCTATCCTCTATCCTATCCTCTATCCTATCCTCTATCCTATAATATCCTCTATCCTATCAAATCCCCTATCCTATCCTCTATCCTATCCTATCCTGTATCCTATCCAATCCTCTATCCTATCCTATCATCTATCATCAATCCTATCCTTTCCTGTATCCTATCCAATCCTCTATCCTATCAAATCCCCTATCCTATCCTCTATCCTATCCTATCCTGTATCCTATCCTATCGTCTATCCTATATTCTATCCTATCCTATCCTCTATCCTATCCTATCCTCTATCCTATCCTATCGTCTATCCTATCCTCTATCCTATCCTATCCTCTATCCTATCCTATCCTCTATCCTATCCTATCCTCTATCCTATCCTATCCTCTATCCTATCCTATCCTCTATCCTATCCTATCCTCTATCCTATAATATCTACTATCCTATCCTATCCTATCCTCTATCCTATCCTATCCTCTATCCTATCCTATCGTCTATCCTATCCTTTCCTGTATCCTATCCAATCCTCTATCCTATCCTATCCTCTATCCTATCCTATCCTCTATCCTATCCTATCGTCTATCCTATCCTCTATACTATCCTATCCTCTATCCTATCCTATCCTCTATCCTAACCTATTCTCTATCCTATCCTCTATCCTATCCTCTATCCTATCCTCTATCCTATCCTATCGCCTATGATATCGTATCCTCTATCCTATCCTATCCTCTATCCTATCCTATCCTCAATCCTATCATATCCTCTATCCTATAATATCCTCTATCCTATCCTATCCCCTATCCAATCCTCTATCCCATCCTATCCTCTATCCTATCCTATCCTCTATCCTATCCTATCCTCTATCCTATCCTATCCTCTATCCTATCCTATCCTCTATCCTATCCTATCCTCTATCCTATCCTATCCTCTATCCTATCCTATCATCTATCATCAATCCTATCCTTTCCTGTATCCTATCCAATCCTCTATCCTATCCTATCCTCTATCCTATCCTATCCTATCCTCTATCCTATCCTATCCTCTATCCTATCCTATCCTCTATCCTATCCTATCCTCTATCCTATCCTATCCTCTATCCTATCCTATCCTCTATCCTATCCTATCCTCTATCCTATCCTATCCTCTATCCTATCCTATCCTCTATCCTATCCTATCCTCTATCCTATCCTCAATCCTATGCTTTCCCGTATCCTATCCAATCCTCTATCCTATCCTATCCTCTATCCTATCCTGTCCTCTATCCTATCCTCTATCCTATAATATCCTCTATCCTATCAAATCCCCTATCCAATCCTCTATCCTATCCTATCCTCTATCCTATCCTATCCCCTATCGTAGCCTGTTCTCTATCCTATCCAATCCCCTATCCTATCCTCAACCCTATCCTATCCTCTATACTATAATATCATCTATCCTAGCCAATCCTCTATCCTATCCTCTATCCTATCCTATCGCCTATGATATCGTATCCTCTATCCTATCCTATCCTCTATCCTATCCTATCCTCAATCCTATCATATCCTCTATCCTATAATATCCTCTATCCTATCCTATCCCCTATCCAATCCTCTATCCCATCCTATCCTCTATCCTATCCTATCCTCTATCCTATCCTATCCTCTATCCTATCCTATCCTCTATCCTATCCTATCCTCTATCCTATCCTATCCTCTATCCTATCCTATCCTCTATCCTAACCTATTCTCTATCCTATCCTCTATCCTATCCTCTATCCTATCCTCTATCCTATCCTATCCTCTATCCTATCCTATCCTCTATCCTATCCTATCCTCTATCCTATCCTGTCGTCTATCCTATCCTCTATCCTATCCTATCCTCTATCCTATCCTATCCTCTATCCTATCCTATCGTCTATCCTATCCTCTATCCTATCCTATCCTGTATCCTATCCAATGCTCTATCCTATCCTATCATCTATCCTCTATCCTATCCAATCCTCTATCCTATCCTATCCTCTATCCTATCCTATCCTCTATCCTATCCTATCATCTAACCTCAATCCTATCCTTTCCTGTATCCTATCCAATCCTCTATCCTATCCTATCCTCTATCCTATCCTCTCCTCTATCCTATCCTATCCTCTATCCTATCCTATCATCTAACCTCAATCCTATCCTTTCCTGTATCCTATCCAATCCTCTATCCTATCCTATCCTCTATCCTATCCTGTCCTCTATCCTATCCTATCCTCTATCCTATCCTCTATCCTATCCTCTATCCTATAATATCCTCTATCCTATCAAATCCCCTATCCTATCCTCTATCCTATCCTATCCTGTATCCTATCCAATCCTCTATCCTATCCTATCATCTATCATCAATCCTATCCTTTCCTGTATCCTATCCAATCCTCTATCCTATCAAATCCCCTATCCTATCCTCTATCCTATCATATCCTGTATCCTATCCTATCGTCTATCCTATATTCTATCCTATCCTATCCTCTATCCTATCCTATCCTCTATCCTATCCTATCGTCTATCCTATCCTCTATCCTATCCTATCCTCTATCCTATCCTATCCTCTATCCTATCCTATCCTCTATCCTATCCTATCCTCTATCCTATCCTATCCTCTATCCTATCCTATCCTCTATCCTATAATATCTACTATCCTATCCTATCCTATCCTCTATCCTATCCTATCCTCTATCCTATCCTATCGTCTATCCTATCCTTTCCTGTATCCTATCCAATCCTCTATCCTATCCTATCCTCTATCCTATCCTATCCTCTATCCTATCCTATCGTCTATCCTATCCTCTATACTATCCTATCCTCTATCCTATCCTATCCTCTATCCTAACCTATTCTCTATCCTATCCTCTATCCTATCCTCTATCCTATCCTCTATCCTATCCTATCCTCTATCCTATCCTATCCTCTATCCTATCATATCCTCTATCCTATCCTCTATCCTATCCTATCCTGTATCCTATCCAATGCTCTATCCTATCCTATCATCTATCCTCTATCCTATCCAATCCTCTATCCTATCCTATACTCTATCCTATCCTATCCTCTATCCTATCCTATCCTCTATCCTATCCTATCCTCTATCCTATCCTATCCTCTATCCTATCCTATCCTCTATCCTATCCTATCTTCTATCCTATCCTATCCTCTATCCTATCAAATCCCCTATCCTATCCTCTATCCTATCCTATCCTGTATCCTATCCAATCCTCTATCCTATCCTATCATCTATCATCAATCCTATCCTTTCCTGTATCCTATCCAATCCTCTATCCTATCCTATCATCTATCATCAATCCTATCCTTTCCTGTATCCTATCCAATCCTCTATCCTATCCTATCCTATATCCTATCCTATCCTCTATCCTATCCTATCCTCTATCCTATCCTCTATCCTATCCTATCATCTATCATCAATCCTATCCTTTCCTGTATCCTATCCAATCCTCTATCCTATCCTATCCTCTATCCTATCCTATCCTATCCTCTATCCTATCCTATCCTCTATCCTATCCTATCCTCTATCCTATCCTATCCTCTATCCTCTCCTATCCTCTATCCTATCCTATCCTCTATCCTATCCTATCCTCTATCCTATCCTATCCTCTATCCTATCCTATCCTCTATCCTATCCTATCCTCTATTATATCCTATCCACTATCCTATCCTATCGTCTATCCTATCCTCTATCCTATCCTATCGTCTATCCTATCGTCTATCCTATCCTCTATCCTATCCTATCATCTATCATCAATCCTATCCTTTCCTGTATCCTATCCAATCCTCTATCCTATCCTATCCTCTATCCTATCCTATCCTATCCTCTATCCTATCCTATCCTCTATCCTATCCTCTATCCTATCCTATCATCTATCCTATCCTATCCTCTATCCTATCCTATCCTCTATCCTATCCTCTATCCTATCCTATCCTCTATCCTATCCTCAATCCTATGCTTTCCCGTATCCTATCCAATCCTCTATCCTATCCTATCCTCTATCCTATCCTGTCCTCTATCCTATCCTCTATCCTATAATATCCTCTATCCTATCAAATCCCCCATCCAATCCTCTATCCTATCCTATCCTCTATCCTATCCTATCCCCTATCGTATCCTGTTCTCTATCCTATCCAATCCCCTATCCTATCCTCTATCCTATCCTATCCTCAACCCTATCCTATCCTCTATACTATAATATCATCTATCCTAGCCAATCCTCTATCCTATCCTCTATTCTATCCTATTCTCTATCCTATCCTCTATCCTATCCTATCCCCTATCGTATCCTGCTCTGTATCCTATCCAATCCCCTATCCTATCCTCTATCCTATCCTATCGCCTATGATATCGTATCCTCTATCCTATCCTATCCTCTATCCTATCCTATCCTCAATCCTATCATATCCTCTATCCTATAATATCCTCTATCCTATCCTATCCCCTATCCAATCCTCTATCCCATCCTATCCTCTATCCTATCCTATCCTCTATCCTATCCTATCCTATCCTCTATCCTATCCTATCCTCTATCCTATCCTATCCTCTATCCTATCCTATCCTCTATCCTAACCTATTCTCTATCCTATCCTCTATCCTATCCTCTATCCTATCCTCTATCCTATCCTCTATCCTATCCTATCCTCTATCCTATCCTATCCTCTAGCCTATCCTATCGTCTATCCTATCCTATCCTCTATCCTATCCTATCCTCTATCCTATCCTATCCTCTATCCTATCCTATCCTCTATCCTATAATATCTACTATCCTATCCTATCCTATCCTCTATCCTATCCTATCCTCTATCCTATCCTATCGTCTATCCTATCCTTTCCTGTATCCTATCCAATCCTCTATCCTATCCTATCCTCTATCCTATCCTATCCTCTATCCTATCCTATCGTCTATCCTATCCTCTATACTATCCTATCCTCTATCCTATCCTATCCTCTATCCTAACCTATTCTCTATCCTATCCTCTATCCTATCCTCTATCCTATCCTCTATCCTATCCTATCCTCTATCCTATCCTATCCTCTATCCTATCATATCCTCTATCCTATCCTCTATCCTATCCTATCCTGTATCCTATCCAATGCTCTATCCTATCCTATCATCTATCCTCTATCCTATCCAATCCTCTATCCTATCCTATACTCTATCCTATCCTATCCTCTATCCTATCCTATCCTCTATCCTATCCTATCCTCTATCCTATCCTATCCTCTATCCTATCCTATCCTCTATCCTATCCTATCTTCTATCCTATCCTATCCTCTATCCTATCAAATCCCCTATCCTATCCTCTATCCTATCCTATCCTGTATCCTATCCAATCCTCTATCCTATCCTATCATCTATCATCAATCCTATCCTTTCCTGTATCCTATCCAATCCTCTATCCTATCCTATCATCTATCATCAATCCTATCCTTTCCTGTATCCTATCCAATCCTCTATCCTATCCTATCCTATATCCTATCCTATCCTCTATCCTATCCTATCCTCTATCCTATCCTCTATCCTATCCTATCATCTATCATCAATCCTATCCTTTCCTGTATCCTATCCAATCCTCTATCCTATCCTATCCTCTATCCTATCCTATCCTATCCTCTATCCTATCCTATCCTCTATCCTATCCTATCCTCTATCCTATCCTATCCTCTATCCTCTCCTATCCTCTATCCTATCCTATCCTCTATCCTATCCTATCCTCTATCCTATCCTATCCTCTATCCTATCCTATCCTCTATCCTATCCTATCCTCTATTATATCCTATCCACTATCCTATCCTATCGTCTATCCTATCCTCTATCCTATCCTATCGTCTATCCTATCGTCTATCCTATCCTCTATCCTATCCTATCATCTATCATCAATCCTATCCTTTCCTGTATCCTATCCAATCCTCTATCCTATCCTATCCTCTATCCTATCCTATCCTATCCTCTATCCTATCCTATCCTCTATCCTATCCTCTATCCTATCCTATCATCTATCCTATCCTATCCTCTATCCTATCCTATCCTCTATCCTATCCTCTATCCTATCCTATCCTCTATCCTATCCTCAATCCTATGCTTTCCCGTATCCTATCCAATCCTCTATCCTATCCTATCCTCTATCCTATCCTGTCCTCTATCCTATCCTCTATCCTATAATATCCTCTATCCTATCAAATCCCCCATCCAATCCTCTATCCTATCCTATCCTCTATCCTATCCTATCCCCTATCGTATCCTGTTCTCTATCCTATCCAATCCCCTATCCTATCCTCTATCCTATCCTATCCTCAACCCTATCCTATCCTCTATACTATAATATCATCTATCCTAGCCAATCCTCTATCCTATCCTCTATTCTATCCTATTCTCTATCCTATCCTCTATCCTATCCTATCCCCTATCGTATCCTGCTCTGTATCCTATCCAATCCCCTATCCTATCCTCTATCCTATCCTATCGCCTATGATATCGTATCCTCTATCCTATCCTATCCTCTATCCTATCCTATCCTCAATCCTATCATATCCTCTATCCTATAATATCCTCTATCCTATCCTATCCCCTATCCAATCCTCTATCCCATCCTATCCTCTATCCTATCCTATCCTCTATCCTATCCTATCCTATCCTCTATCCTATCCTATCCTCTATCCTATCCTATCCTCTATCCTATCCTATCCTCTATCCTAACCTATTCTCTATCCTATCCTCTATCCTATCCTCTATCCTATCCTCTATCCTATCCTCTATCCTATCCTATCCTCTATCCTATCCTATCCTCTAGCCTATCCTATCGTCTATCCTATCCTCTATCCTATCCTATCCTCTATCCTATCCTATCTTCTATCCTATCCTATCCTCTATCCTATCAAATCCCCTATCCTATCCTCTATCCTATCCTATCCTGTATCCTATACAATCCTCTATCCTATCCTACCATCTATCCTCTATCCTATCCAATCCTCTATCCTATCCTATACTCTATCCTATCCTATCCTCTATCCTATCCTATCCTCTATCCTATCCTCTCCTATCCTCTCTCCTATCCTCTCCTCTATCCTATCCTATCCTCTATCCTATCCTATCATCTAACCTCAATCCTATCCTTTCCTGTATCCTATCCAATCCTCTATCCTATCCTATCCTCTATCCTATCCTATCCTCTATCCTATCCTATCGTCTATCCTATCCTCTATACTATCCTATCCTCTATCCTATCCTATCCTCTATCCTAACCTATTCTCTATCCTATCCTCTATCCTATCCTCTATCCTATCCTCTATCCTATCCTATCCTCTATCCTATCCTATCCTCTATCCTATCCTGTCGTCTATCCTATCCTCTATCCTATCCTATCCTCTATCCTATCCTATCCTCTATCCTATCCTATCGTCTATCCTATCCTCTATCCTATCCTATCCTGTATCCTATCCAATGCTCTATCCTATCCTATCATCTATCCTCTATCCTATCCAATCCTCTATCCTATCCTATACTCTATCCTATCCTATCCTCTATCCTATCCTATCATCTAACCTCAATCCTATCCTTTCCTGTATCCTATCCAATCCTCTATCCTATCCTATCCTCTATCCTATCCTGTCCTCTATCCTATCCTATCCTCTATCCTATCCTCTATCCTATAATATCCTCTATCCTATCAAATCCCCTATCCTATCCTCTATCCTATCCTATCCTGTATCCTATCCAATCCTCTATCCTATCCTATCATCTATCATCAATCCTATCCTTTCCTGTATCCTATCCAATCCTCAATCCTATCAAATCCCCTATCCTATCCTCTATCCTATCCTATCGCCTAAGATATCGTATCCTCTATCCTATCCTATCCTCTATCCTATCCTATCCTATCCTCTATCCTATCCTATCCTCTATCCTATCCTGTCGTCTATCCTATCCTCTTTCCTATCCTATCGTCTATCCTATCCTCTATCCTATCCTATCCTCTATCCTATCCTATCCTCTATCCTATCCTATCGTCTATCCTATCCTCTATCCTATCCTATCCTCTATCCTATCCTATCCTCTATCCTATCCTATCCTCTATCCTATCCTATCCTCTATCCTATCCTATCCTCTATCCTATCCTATCCTCTATCCTATCCTATCTTCTATCCTATCCTATCCTCTATCCTATCAAATCCCCTATCCTATCCTCTATCCTATCCTATCCTCTATCCTATCAAATCCCCTAACCTATCCTCTATCCTATCCTATCCTCTATCCTATCATATCCTCTATCCTATAATATCCTCTATCCTACCCTATCCTCTATCCAATCCTCTACCCTATCCTATCCTCTATTCTATCCTATCCTGTATCCTATCAAATCCCCTATCCTATCCTCTATCCTATCCTATCGTCTATCCTATCCTATCCTCTATCCTATCCTATCGTCTATCCTATCGTCTATCCTATCGTCTATCCTATCGTCTATCCTATCGTCTATCCTATCCTCTATCCTATCCTATCCTCTATCCTATCCTATCCTCTATCCTATCCTATCCTCTATCCTATCCTATCCTCTATCCTATCCTATCCTCTCTCCTATCCTATCCCCTATCCTATCCTCTATCCTATCCTATCCTCTATCCTATCCTATCCTATCCTCTATCCTATCCCATCCCCTATCGTATCCTCTATCCTATCCTATCCTCTATCCTATCCCACCCTATATCCTATCCTATCCTCTATCCTACCCTATCCTCTATCCTATCCTATCCTCTATCCTATCCTATCCTCTATCCTATCCTATCCTCTATCCTATCCTATACTCTATCCTATCCTATCCTCTATCCTATCCTATCCTCTATCCTATCCTATCCTATCCTCTATCCTATCCTATCCTCTATCCTATCCTATCCTCTATCCTATCCTATCCTCTATCCAATCCTATCCTATATCCTATCCTATCCTCTATCCTATCCTATCCTCTATCCTATCCTCTATCCTCTATCCTATCCTATCCTCTATCCTATCCTAGCCTCTATCCTATCCTATCCTCTATAGTATCCTATCCTCTATCCTATCCTATCCTATCCTCTATCCTATCCTATCCTCTATCCTATCCTATCCTCTATCCTATCCTATCCTCTATCCTATCCTATCGTCTATCCTATCCTCTTTCCTATCCTATCCTCTATCCTATCAAATCCCCTATCCTATCCTCTATCCTATCCTATAATCTATCCTCTATCCTATCCTCTATCCTATCCTATCCTCTATCCTATCCTATCATCTATCATCAATCCTATCCTTTCCTGTATCCTATCCAATCCTCTATCCTATCCTATCCTCTATCCTATCCTATCCTATCCTCTATCCTATCCTATCCTCTATCCTATCCTATCCTCTATCCTATCCTATCCTCTATCCTATCCTATCCTCTATCCTATCCTATCCTCTATCCTATCCTATCCTCTATCCTATCCTATCCTCTATCCTATCCTATCCTCTATCCTATCCTATCCTCTATCCTATCCTCTATAATATCCTATCCTCTGTCCTATCCTATCCTCTATCCTATCCTATCCGCTATCCTATCCTATCCTCTATCCTATGCTATCCTCTATCCTATCCTCTATCCTATCCTCTATCCTATCCTATCCTCTATCCTATCCTATCCTCTATCCTATCCTATCCTCTATCCTATCCTATCTTCTATCCTATCCTATCCTCTATCCTATCCTATCCTATCCTCTATCCTATCCTATCGTCTATCCTATCCTCTATACTATCCTATCCTCTATCCTATCCTATCCTCTATCCTAACCTATTCTCTATCCTATCCTCTATCCTATCCTCTATCCTATCCTCTATCCTATCCTATCCTCTATCCTATCCTATCCTCTATCCTATCCTATCCTCTATCCTATCCTGTCGTCTATCCTATCCTCTATCCTATCCTATCCTCTATCCTATCCTATCCTCTATCCTATCCTATCCCCTATCCTATCCTATCGTCTATCCTATCCTCTATCCTATCCTATCCTGTATCCGATCCAATGCTCTATCCTATCCTATCATCTATCCTCTATCCTATCCAATCCTCTATCCTATCCTATACTCTATCCTATCCTATCCTCTATCCTATCCTATCCTCTATCCTATCCTCTCCTCTATCCTATCCTATCCTCTCTCCTATCCTCTCCTCTACCCTATCCTATCCTCTATCCTATCCTATCATCTAACCTCAATCCTATCCTTTCCTGTATCCTATCCTATCCTCTATCCTATCCTATCCTCTATCCTATCCTGTCGTCTATCCTATCCTCTATCCTATCCTATCCTCTATCCTATCCTATCCTCTATCCTATCCTATCCCCTATCCTATCCTATCGTCTATCCTATCCTCTATCCTATCCTATCCTGTATCCGATCCAATGCTCTATCCTATCCTATCATCTATCCTCTATCCTATCCAATCCTCTATCCTATCCTATACTCTATCCTATCCTATCCTCTATCCTATCCTATCCTCTATCCTATCCTCTCCTCTATCCTATCCTATCCTCTCTCCTATCCTCTCCTCTACCCTATCCTATCCTCTATCCTATCCTATCATCTAACCTCAATCCTATCCTTTCCTGTATCCTATCCAATCCTCTATCCTATCCTATCCTCTATCCTATCCTATCGTCTATCCTATCCTCTATACTATCCTATCCTCTATCCTATCCTATCCTCTATCCTATCCTCTATCCTATCCTATACTCTATCCTATCCTATCCTATCCTCTATCCTATCCCATCCCCTATCGTATCCTCTATCCTATCCTATCCTCTATCCTATCCCACCCTCTATCCTATCCTATCCTCTATCCTATCCTATCCTCTATCCTATCCTATCCTCTATCCTATCCTGTCCTCTATCCTATCCTATAATCTATCCTATCCTATCCTCTATCCTATCCTATCCTATCCTCTATCCTATCCTATCCTCTATCCTATCCTATCGTCTATCCTATCCTATCCTCTATCGTCTATCCTATCGTCTATCCTATCGTCTATCCTATCCTCTATCCTATCCTATCCTCTATCCTATCCTATCCTCTATCCTATCCTATCCTCTATCCTATCCTATCCTCTATCCTATCCTATCTTCTATCCTATCCTATCCTCTATCCTATCAAATCCCCTATCCTATCCTCTATCCTATCCTATCCTGTATCCTATCCAATCCTCTATCCTATCCTATCATCTATCATCAATCCTATCCTTTCCTGTATCCTATCCAATCCTCTATCCTATACTATCCTCTATCCTATCATGTCCTCTATCCTATCCTATCGTCTATCCTATCGTCTATCCTATCCTCTATCCTATCCTATCCTCTATCCTATTATATCCTCTATCCCATCCTATCCTCTATCCTATCCTATCTTCTATCCTATCCTATCCTCTATCCTATCCTATCATCTATCATCAATCCTATCCTTTCCTGTATCCTATCCAATCCTCTATCCTATCAAATCCCCTATCCTATCCTCTATCCTATCCTATCCTGTATCCTATCCTATCGTCTATCCTATCCTCTATCCTATCCTATCCTCTACCCTATCCTATCCTCTATCCTATCCTATCCTCTATCCTATCCTATCCTCTATCCTATCCTATCGTCTATCCTATATTCTATCCTATCCTATCCTCTATCCTATCCTATCCTCTATCCTATCCTGTCGTCTATCCTATCCTCTATCCTATCCTATCCTCTATCCTATCCTATCCTCTATCCTATCCTATCGTCTATCCTATCCTCTATCCTATCCTATCCTGTATCCTATCCAATGCTCTATCCTATCCTATCATCTATCCTCTATCCTATCCAATCCTCTATCCTATCCTATACTCTATCCTATCCTATCCTCTATCCTATCCTATCATCTAACCTCAATCCTATCCTTTCCTGTATCCTATCCAATCCTCTATCCTATCCTATCCTCTATCCTATCCTGTCCTCTATCCTATCCTATCCTCTATCCTATCCTCTATCCTATAATATCCTCTATCCTATCAAATCCCCTATCCTATCCTCTATCCTATCCTATCCTGTATCCTATCCAATCCTCTATCCTATCCTATCATCTATCATCAATCCTATCCTTTCCTGTATCCTATCCAATCCTCAATCCTATCAAATCCCCTATCCTATCCTCTATCCTATCCTCTATCCTATAATATCCTCTATCCTATCAAATCCCCTATCCTGTCCTCTATCCTATCCTACCCTGTATCCTATCCTATCGTCTATCCTATCCTCTATCCTATCCTATCCTCTATCCTATCCTATCCTCTATCCTATCCTCTATCCTATCCTATCCTCTATCCTATCCTCTATCCTATCCTATCCTGTATCCTATCCAATCCTCTATCCTATCCTACCATCTATCCTCTATCCTATCCAATCCTCTATCCTAGCCTATCCTCTATCCTATCATATCCTCTATCCTATAATATCCTCTATCCTATCCTATCCTCTATCCAATCCTGTATCCTATCCTATCCTCTATTCTATCATGTCCTGTATCCTATCAAATCCCCTATCCTATCCTCTGTACTATCCTATCCTCTATCCTATCCTATCGTCTATCCTATCGTCTATCCTATCCTCTATCCTATCCTATCCTCTATCCTATCCTATCCTCTATCCTATCCTATCCTCTATCCTATCCTATCCTCTATCCTATCCTATCCTCTATCCTATCCTATCCTCTATCCTATCCTATCTTCTATCCTATCCTATCCTCTATCCTATCAAATCCCCTATCCTATCCTCTATCCTATCCTATCCTCTATCCTATCAAATCCCCTAACCTATCCTCTATCCTATCCTATCCTCTATCCTATCATATCCTCTATCCTATAATATCCTCTATCCTATCCTATCCTCTATCCAATCCTCTACCCTATCCTATCCTCTATTCTATCCTATCCTGTATCCTATCAAATCCCCTATCCTATCCTCTATCCTATCCTATCGTCTATCCTATCCTATCCTCTATCCTATCCTATCGTCTATCCTATCGTCTATCCTATCGTCTATCCTATCGTCTATCCTATCGTCTATCCTATCCTCTATCCTATCCTATCCTCTATCCTATCCTATCCTCTATCCTATCCTATCCTCTATCCTATCCTATCCTATCCTCTATCCTATCCTATCCTCTCTCCTATCCTATCCTCTATCCTATCCTCTATCCTATCCTATCCTCTATCCTATCCTATCCTATCCTCTATCCTATCCCAACCCCTATCGTATCCTCTATCCTATCCTATCCTCTATCCTATCCCACCCTATATCCTATCCTATCCTCTATCCTACCCTATCCTCTATCCTATCCTATCCTCTATCCTATCCTATCCTCTATCCTATCCTATCCTCTATCCTATCCTATACTCTATCCTATCCTATCCTCTATCCTATCCTATCCTCTATCCTATCCTATCCTCTATCCTATCCTATCCTCTATCCTATCCTATCCTATATCCTATCCTATCCTCTATCCTATCCTATCCTCTATCCTATCCTCTATCCTCTATCCTATCCTATCCTCTATCCTATCCTAGCCTCTATCCTATCCTATCCTCTATAGTATCCTATCCTCTATCCTATCCTATCCTATCCTCTATCCTATCCTATCCTCTATCCTATCCTATCCTCTATCCTATCCTATCCTCTATCCTATCCTATCGTCTATCCTATCCTCTTTCCTATCCTATCCTCTATCCTATCAAATCCCCTATCCTATCCTCTATCCTATCCTATAATCTATCCTCTATCCTATCCTCTATCCTATCCTATCCTCTATCCTATCCTATCATCTATCATCAATCCTATCCTTTCCTGTATCCTATCCAATCCTCTATCCTATCCTATCCTCTATCCTATCCTATCCTATCCTCTATCCTATCCTATCCTCTATCCTATCCTATCCTCTATCCTATCCTATCCTCTATCCTATCCTATCCTCTATCCTATCCTATCCTCTATCCTATCCTATCCTCTATCCTATCCTATCCTCTATCCTATCCTATCCTCTATCCTATCCTATCCTCTATCCTATCCTATCCTCTATCCTATCCTATCCTCTATCCTATCCTCTATAATATCCTATCCTCTGTCCTATCCTATCCTCTATCCTATCCTATCCGCTATCCTATCCTATCCTCTATCCTATGCTATCCTCTATCCTATCCTCTATCCTATCCTCTATCCTATCCTATCCTCTATCCTATCCTATCCTCTATCCTATCCTATCCTCTATCCTATCCTATCTTCTATCCTATCCTATCCTCTATCCTATCCTATCCTATCCTCTATCCTATCCTATCGTCTATCCTATCCTCTATACTATCCTATCCTCTATCCTATCCTATCCTCTATCCTAACCTATTCTCTATCCTATCCTCTATCCTATCCTCTATCCTATCCTCTATCCTATCCTATCCTCTATCCTATCCTATCCTCTATCCTATCCTATCCTCTATCCTATCCTGTCGTCTATCCTATCCTCTATCCTATCCTATCCTCTATCCTATCCTATCCTCTATCCTATCCTATCCCCTATCCTATCCTATCGTCTATCCTATCCTCTATCCTATCCTATCCTGTATCCGATCCAATGCTCTATCCTATCCTATCATCTATCCTCTATCCTATCCAATCCTCTATCCTATCCTATACTCTATCCTATCCTATCCTCTATCCTATCCTATCCTCTATCCTATCCTCTCCTCTATCCTATCCTATCCTCTCTCCTATCCTCTCCTCTACCCTATCCTATCCTCTATCCTATCCTATCATCTAACCTCAATCCTATCCTTTCCTGTATCCTATCCAATCCTCTATCCTATCCTATCCTCTATCCTATCCTATCGTCTATCCTATCCTCTATACTATCCTATCCTCTATCCTATCCTATCCTCTATCCTATCCTCTATCCTATCCTATACTCTATCCTATCCTATCCTATCCTCTATCCTATCCCACCCTCTATCCTATCCTATCCTCTATCCTATCCTATCCTCTATCCTATCCTATCCTCTATCCTATCCTGTCCTCTATCGTATCCTATAATCTATCCTATCCTATCCTCTATCCTATCCTATCCTATCCTATCCTCTATCCTATCCTATCCTCTATCCTATCCTATCCTATCCTCTATCCTATCCTATCCTCTATCCTATCCTATCGTCTATCCTATCCTATCCTCTATCCTATCCTATCGTCTATCCTATCGTCTATCCTATCCTCTATCCTATCCTATCCTCTATCCTATCCTATCCTCTATCCTATCCTATCCTCTATCCTATCCTATCTTCTATCCTATCCTATCCTCTATCCTATCAAATCCCCTATCCTATCCTCTATCCTATCCTATCCTGTATCCTATCCAATCCTCTATCCTATCCTATCATCTATCATCAATCCTATCCTTTCCTGTATCCTATCCAATCCTCTATCCTATACTATCCTCTATCCTATCATGTCCTCTATCCTATCCTATCGTCTATCCTATCGTCTATCCTATCCTCTATCCTATCCTATCCTCTATCCTATCCTATCCTCTATCCCATCCTATCCTCTATCCTATCCTATCTTCTATCCTATCCTATCCTCTATCCTATCCTATCATCTATCATCAATCCTATCCTTTCCTGTATCCTATCCAATCCTCTATCCTATCAAATCCCCTATCCTATCCTCTATCCTATCCTATCCTGTATCCTATCCTATCGTCTATCCTATCCTCTATCCTATCCTATCCTCTACCCTATCCTATCCTCTATCCTATCCTATCCTCTATCCTATCCTATCGTCTATCCTATATTCTATCCTATCCTATCCTCTATCCTATCCTATCCTCTATTCTATCCTACCTTTTATCCTATCCTATCCTCCATCCTATTAAATCCCCGATCCTATCCTCTATCCTATCCTATCCTGTATCCTATCCAATCCTCTATCCTATCCTATCATCTATCCTCTAACCTATCCAATCCTCTATCCTAGCCTATCCTCTATCCTATCATATCCTCTATCCTATAACATCCTCTATCCTATCCTATCCTCTATCCAATCCTCTATCCTATCCTATCCTCTATTCTATCCTGTCCTGTATCCTATCAAATCCCCTATCCTATCTTCTGTACTATCCTATCATATCGTCTATCCTATCGTCTATCCTACCCTCTATCCTATCCTCTATCCTATCCTATCCTCTATCCTATCCAATCCTCTATCCTATCCTATCATCTATCCTCTAACCTATCCAATCCTCTATCCTAGCCTATCCTCTATCCTATCATATCCTCTATCCTATAACATCCTCTATCCTATCCTATCCTCTATCCAATCCTCTATCCTATCCTATCCTCTATTCTATCCTGTCCTGTATCCTATCAAATCCCCTATCCTATCCTCTGTACTATCCAATCCTCTATCCTATCCTATCATCTATCATCAATCCTATCCTTTCCTGTATCCTATCTAATCCTCTATCCTATCCTATCCTCTATCCTATCATGTCCTCTATCCTATCCTATCGTCTATCCTATCGTCTATCCTATCCTCTATCCTATCCTATCCTCTATCCTATCCTATCCTCTATCCTATCCTATCCTCTATCCTATCCTATCTTCTATCCTATCCTATCCTCTATCCTATCAAATCCCGTATCCTATCCTCTGTCCTATCCTATCCTGTATCCTATCCAATCCTCTATCCTATCCTATCATCTATCATCAATCCTATCCTTTCCTGTATCCTATCCAATCCTCTATCCTATCCTATCCTCTATCCTATCCTGTCCTCTATCCTATCCTATCCTCTATCCTATCCTCTATCCTACAATATCCTCTATCCTATCATATCCCCTATCCTATCCTCTATCCTATCCTATCCTGTATCCTATCCAATCCTCTATCCTATCCTATCATCTATCATCAATCCTATCCTTTCCTGTATCCTATCCAATCCTCTATCCTATCCTATCCTCTATCCTATCCTGTCCTCTATCCTATCCTATCCTCTATCCTATCCTCTATCCTACAATATCCTCTATCCTATCAAATACCCTATCCTATCCTCTATCCTATCCTATCCTGTATCCTATCCAATCCTCTATCCTATCCTATCATCTATCATCAATCCTATCCTTTCCTGTATCCTATCCAATCCTCTATCCTATCAAATCCCCTATCCTATCCTCTATCCTATCCTATCCTGTATCCTATCCTGTCGTCTATCCTATCCTCTATCCTATCCTATCCTCTATCCTATCCTATCCTCTATCCTATCCTATCGTCTATCCTATCCTCTATCCTATCCTATCCTCTATCCTATCCTATCCTCTATCCTATCCTATCCTCTATTCTATCCTACCTTTTATCCTATCCTATCCTCTATCCTATTAAATCCCCGATCCTATCCTCTATCCTATCCTATCCTGTATCCTATCCAATCCTCTATCCTATCCTATCATCTATCCTCTAACCTATCCAATCCTCTATCCTAGCCTATCCTCTATCCTATCATATCCTCTATCCTATAACATCCTCTATCCTATCCTATCCTCTATCCAATCCTCTATCCTATCCTATCCTCTATTCTATCCTGTCCTGTATCCTATCAAATCCCCTATCCTATCCTCTGTACTATCCTATCCTCTATCCTATCCTATCCTCTATCCTATCGTATCCTCTTTCCTATCCTATCCTCTACCCTATCCTATCCTCTATCATATCCTATCATCTATCCTCAATCTTATCCTTTCCTGTATCCTATCCAATCCTCTATCCTATCCTATCCTCTATCCTATCCTGTCCTCTATCCTATCCTATCCTCTATCCTATCCTCTATCCTATAATATCCTCTATCCTATCAAATCCCCTATCCTGTCCTCTATCCTATCCTATCCTGTATCCTATCCTATCGTCCATCCTATCCTCTATCCTATCCTATCCTCTATCCTATCCTATCCTCTATCCTATCCTATCCTCTATCCTATCCTATCCTCTATCCTATCCTATCCTCTATCCTATCCTATCGTCTATCCTATCCTCTATCCTAACCTATCCTCTATCCTATCCTATCCTCTATCCTATCCTATCTTCTATCCTATCCTATCCTCTATCCTATCAAATCCCCTATCCTATCCTCTATCCTATCCTATCCTGTATCCTATCCAATCCTCTATCCTATCCTATCATCTATCCTCTATCCTATCCAATCCTCTATCCTAGCCTATCCTCTATCCTATCATATCCTCTATCCTATAACATCCTCTATCCTATCCTATCCTCTATCCAATCCTCTATCCTATCCTATCCTCTATTCTATCATGTCCTGTATCCTATCAAATTCCCTATCCTATCCTCTGTACTATCCTATCCTCTATCCTATCCTATCGTCTATCCTATCGTCTATCCTATCCTCTATCCTAGCCTATCCTCTATCCTGTCATATCCTCTATCCTATCCTCTATCCTATCCTATCCTCTATCCTATCCTATCCCCTATCGTAACCTGTTCTCTATCCTATCCAATCCCCTATCCTATCCTCTATCCTATCCTATCGCCTAAGATATCGTATCCTCTATCCTATCCTATCCTCTATCCTATCCTATCCTCTATCCTATCCTATCCTCTATCCTATCCTATCCTCTATCCTAACCTATTCTCTATCCTATCCTCTATCCTATCCTCTATCCTATCCTATCCTGTATCCTATCCAATCCTCTATCCTATCCTATCATCTATCCTCTAACCTATCCAATCCTCTATCCTAGCCTATCCTCTATCCTATCATATCCTCTATCCTATAACATCCTCTATCCTATCCTATCCTCTATCCAATCCTCTATCCTATCCTATCCTCTATTCTATCCTGTCCTGTATCCTATCAAATCCCCTATCCTATCCTCTGTACTATCCTATCCTCTATCCCATCATATCGTCTATCCTATCGTCTATCCTACCCTCTATCCTATCCTATCCTCTATCCTATCCAATCCTCTATCCTATCCTATCATCTATCCTCTAACCTATCCAATCCTCTATCCTAGCCTATCCTCTATCCTATCATATCCTCTATCCTATAACATCCTCTATCCTATCCTATCCTCTATCCTATCCTATCCTCTATTCTATCCTGTCCTGTATCCTATCCAATCCCCTATCCTATCCTCTGTACTATCCTATCCTCTATCCTATCCTATCCTCTATCCTATCCTCTATCCTATCCTATCCTCTATCCTATCCTATCCCCTATCGTATCCTGTTCTCTATCCTATCCAATCCCCTATCCTATCCTCTATCCTATTCTATCGCCTAAGATATCGTATCCTCTATCCTATCCTATCCTCTATCCTATCCTATCCTCTATCCTATCCTATCCTCTATCCTATCCTATCCTCTATCCTAACCTATTCTCTATCCTATCCTCTATCCTATCCTCTATCCTATCCTATCCTCTATCCTATCCTATCCGCTATCCTATCCTATCCTCTATCCTATGCTGTCCTCTATCCTATCCTCTATCCTATCCTCTATCCTATCCTATCCTCTATCCTATCCTATCCTCTATCCTATCCTATCCTCTATCCTATCCTATCCTCTATCCTATCCTATCCTCTATCCTATCCTATCCTCTATCCTATCCTATCCTCTATCCAATCCTCTATCCTATCCTCTATCCTATCCTATCCTCTATCCTATCCTATCCTCTATCCTATCCTATCGTCTATCCTATCCTCTATCCTATCCTATCCTCTATCCTATCCTATCCTCTTTCCTATCCTATCCTCTATCCTATCCTATCCTCTATCCTATCATATCCTCTATCCTATAATATCCTCTATCCTATCCTATCTCCTATCCAATCCTCTATCCCATCCTATCCTCTATCCTATCCTATCCTCTATCCTATCCTATCCTCTATCCTATGCTGTCCTCTATCATATCCTCTATCCTATCCTCTATCCTATCCTATCCTCTATCCTATCCTATCCTCTATCCTATCCTATCCTCTATCCTATCCTATCCTCTATCCTATCCTATCCTCTATCCTATCCTATCCTCTATCCTATCCTATCCTCTATCCAATCCTCTATCCTATCCTCTATCCTATCCTATCCTCTATCCTATCCTATCCTCTATCCTATCCTATCGTCTATCCTATCCTCTATCCTATCCTATCCTCTATCCTATCCTATCCTCTTTCCTATCCTATCCTCTATCCTATCCTATCCTCTATCCTATCATATCCTCTATCCTATAATATCCTCTATCCTATCCTATCTCCTATCCAATCCTCTATCCCATCCTATCCTCTATCCTATCCTATCCTCTATCCTATCCTATCCTCTATCCTATCCTATCCTCTATCCTATCCTATCCTCTATCCTATCCTATCCTCTATCCTATCCTATCCTCTATCCTATCCTATCCTCTATCCTATCCTATCCTCTATCCAATCCTCTATCCTATCCTCTATCCTATCCTATCCTCTATCCTATCCTATCCTCTATCCTATCCTATCGTCTATCCTATCCTCTATCCTATCCTGTCGTCTATCCTATCCTCTATCCTATCCTATCCTCTATCCTAGCCTATCCTCTATCCTATCCTATCGTCTATCCTATCCTCTATCCTATCCTATCCTCTATCCTATCCTATCCTCTATCCTATCCTATCCTCTATCCTATCCCATCTTCTATCCTAACCTATCCTCTATCCTATCAAATCCCCTATCCTATCCTCTGTCCTATCCTATCCTCTATCCTATCCTATCCTCTATCCTATCAAATCCCCTATCCTATCCTCTATACTATCCTATCCTCTATCCTATCCTATCGTCTATCCTATCCTCTATCCTATCCTATGCTCTATCCTATCCTATCCCCTATCAAATCCTATCCTCTATCCTATCCTATTCTCTATCCTATCCTATCCTCTATCCTATCCTCTATCCTATCCTCTATCCTATCCTATCCTCTATTCTATCCTATCGTCTATCCTATCCTCTATCCTATCCTATCCTCTATCCTATCCTACCCTCTATCCTATCATATCCTCTATCCTATAATATCCTCTATCCTATCCTATCCTCTATCCAATCCTCTATCCTATCCTCTATCCTATCCTATCTTCTGCCCTATCCTATCCTCTATCCTATCAAATCCCCTACCCTATCCTCTATCCTATCCTATCCTCTATCCTATCCTATCGTCTATCCTATCCTCTATCCTATCCTATCCTCTATCCTATCCTATCCTCTATCCTATCCTATCCTCTATCCTATCCTATCCTCTATCCTATCCTATCCTCTATCCTATCCTATCCTCTATCCTATCCCATCCTCTATCCTATCCTATCCTCTATCCTATCCTATCCTCTATCCTATCCTATCCTCTATCCTATCATATCCTCTATCCTATAATATCCTCTATCCTATCCTATCTCCTATCCAATCCTCTATCCCATCCTATCCTCTATCCTATCCTATCCTCTATCCTATCCTATCCTCTATCCTATGCTGTCCTCTATCATATCCTCTATCCTATCCTCTATCCTATCCTATCCTCTATCCTATCCTATCCTCTATCCTATCCTATCCTCTATCCTATCCTATCCTCTATCCTATCCTATCCTCTATCCTATCCTATCCTCTATCCTATCCTATCCTCTATCCAATCCTCTATCCTATCCTCTATCCTATCCTATCCTCTATCCTATCCTATCCTCTATCCTATCCTATCGTCTATCCTATCCTCTATCCTATCCTATCCTCTATCCTATCCTATCCTCTTTCCTATCCTATCCTCTATCCTATCCTATCCTCTATCCTATCATATCCTCTATCCTATAATATCCTCTATCCTATCCTATCTCCTATCCAATCCTCTATCCCATCCTATCCTCTATCCTATCCTATCCTCTATCCTATCCTATCCTCTATCCTCTATCCTATCCTATCGTCTATCCTATCCTCTATCCTATCCTGTCGTCTATCCTATCCTCTATCCTATCCTATCCTCTATCCTAGCCTATCCTCTATCCTATCCTATCGTCTATCCTATCCTCTATCCTATCCTATCCTCTATCCTATCCTATCCTCTATCCTATCCTATCCTCTATCCTATCCCATCTTCTATCCTAACCTATCCTCTATCCTATCAAATCCCCTATCCTATCCTCTGTCCTATCCTATCCTCTATCCTATCCTATCCTCTATCCTATCAAATCCCCTATCCTATCCTCTATACTATCCTATCCTCTATCCTATCCTATCGTCTATCCTATCCTCTATCCTATCCTATGCTCTATCCTATCCTATCCCCTATCAAATCCTATCCTCTATCCTATCCTATTCTCTATCCTATCCTATCCTCTATCCTATCCTCTATCCTATCCTATCCTCTATTCTATCCTATCGTCTATCCTATCCTCTATCCTATCCTATCCTCTATCCTATCCTACCCTCTATCCTATCATATCCTCTATCCTATAATATCCTCTATCCTATCCTATCCTCTATCCAATCCTCTATCCTATCCTCTATCCTATCCTATCTTCTGCCCTATCCTATCCTCTATCCTATCAAATCCCCTATCCTATCCTCTATCCTATCCTATCCTCTATCCTATCCTATCGTCTATCCTATCCTCTATCCTATCCTATCCTCTATCCTATCCTATCCTCTATCCTATCCTATCCTCTATCCTATCCTATCCTCTATCCTATCCTATCCTCTATCCTATCCTATCCTCTATCCTATCCCATCCTCTATCCTATCCTATCCTCTATCCTATCCTATCGTCTATCCTATCCTCTATCCTATCCTATCCTCTATCCTATCCTATCCTCTTTCCTATCCTATCCTCTATCCTATCCTATCCTCTATCATATCCTATCATCTATCCTCAATCCTATCCTTTCCTGTATCCTATCCAATCCTCTATCCTATCCTATCCTCTATCCTATCCTGTCCTCTATCCTATCCTATCGTGTATCCTATCCTCTATCCTATCCTATACTCTATCCTATCCTATCCTCTATCCTATCCTATCCTCTATCCTATAATATCCTCTATCCTATCCTATCCTCTATCCTATCAAATCCCCTATCCTATCCTCTATCTTATCCTATGCTGTATCCTATCCAATCCTCCATCCTATCCTATCATCTATCATCAATCCTATCCTTTCCTGTATCCTATCCAATCCTCTATCCTATCCTATCCTCTTTCCTATCCTATCCTATCCTCTATCCTATCCTATCCTCTATCCTATAATATCCTCTATCCTATCAAATCCCCTATCCTATCCTCTATCCTATCCTATCCTATCCTCTATCCTATCCTATCCTCTATCCTATCCTATCCTCTATCCTATCCTATCCTCTATCCTATCCTATCCTCTATCCTATCCTATCCTCTATCCTATCCTATCCTCTATCCTAGCCTATCCTCTATCCTATTCTATCCAAACCCCTATCCTATGCTCTATCCTATCCTACCCTCTATAATATCGTATACTCTATCATATCCTATCCTCTATCCTATAATATCCTCTATCCTATCAAATCCCCTACCCTATCCTCTATCCTATCCTATCCTCTATCCTATCCTATCGTCTATCCTATCTTCTATCCTATCCTATCCTCTATCCTATCCTATCCTCTATCCTATCCTATCCTCTATCCTATCCTATCTTCTATCCTATCCTATCCTCTATCCTATCAAATCCCCTATCCTATCCTCTATCCTATCTTATCCTCTATCCTATCCTATCTTCTATCCTATCCTATCATCTATCCTCAATCCTATCCTTTCCTGTATCCTATCCAATCCTCTATCCTATCCTATCCTCTATCCTATCCTGTCCTCAATCCTATGCTATCCTCTATCCTATCCTCTATCCTAACCTCTTCTCTATCCTATCCTCTATCCTTATCTCTCATCTATCCTCTATCCTATCCAATCCTCTATCCTATCCTATCCTCTATCCTATCCTATCCTCTATCCTATCCTATCCTCTATCCTAGCCTATCCTATCCTCTATCCTATCCTATCCTCTATCCTATCCTATCGTCTATCCTATCGTCTATCCTATCCTATCCTCTATCCTATGCTATCCTCTATCATATCCTCTACCCTATCCTCTATCCTATCCTATCCTCTATCCTATCCTATCATCTATCCTATCCTATCCTCTATCCTATCCTATCCTCTATCCTATCCTATCCTCTATCCTATCCTCTATCCTAGCCTATCCTCTATCCTATTCTATCCAATCCCCTATCCTATGCTCTATCCTATCCTACCCTCTATAATATCGTATACTCTATCATATCCTATCCTCTATCCTATAATATCCTCTATCCTATCAAATCCCCTACCCTATCCTCTATCCTATCCTATCCTCTATCCTATCCTATCGTCTATCCTATCTTCTATCCTATCCTATCCTCTATCCTATCCTATCCTCTATCCTATCCTATCCTCTATCCTATCCTATCTTCTATCCTATCCTATCCTCTATCCTATCAAATCCCCTATCCTATCCTCTATCCTATCTTATCCTCTATCCTATCCTATCTTCTATCCTATCCTATCATCTATCCTCAATCCTATCCTTTCCTGTATCCTATCCAATCCTCTATCCTATCCTATCCTCTATCCTATCCTGTCCTCAATCCTATGCTATCCTCTATCCTATCCTCTATCCTAACCTATTCTCTGTCCTATCCTCTATCCTTATCTCTCATCTATCCTCTATCCTATCCAATCCTCTATCCTATCCTATCCTCTATCCTATCCTATCCTCTATCCTAGCCTATCCTATCCTCTATCCTATCCTATCCTCTATCCTATCCTATCGTCTATCCTATCGTCTATCCTATCCTATCCTCTATCCTATCCTATCCTCTATCCTATCCTATCCTCTATCCTATCCTATCCTCTATCCTATCCTATCCTCTATCCTATCCTATGCTCTATCCTACCCTATCCTCTATCCTATGCTATCCTCTATCATATCCTCTACCCTATCCTCTATCCTATCCTATCCTCTATCCTATCCTATCATCTATCCTATCCTATCCTCTATCCTATCCTATCCTCTATCCTATCCTATCCTCTATCCTATCCTCTATCCTAGCCTATCCTCTATCCTATTCTATCCAATCCCCTATCCTATGCTCTATCCTATCCTACCCTCTATAATATCGTATACTCTATCATATCCTATCCTCTATCCTATAATATCCTCTATCCTATCAAATCCCCTACCCTATCCTCTATCCTATCCTATCCTCTATCCTATCCTATCGTCTATCCTATCTTCTATCCTATCCTATCCTCTATCCTATCCTATCCTCTATCCTATCCTATCCTCTATCCTATCCTATCTTCTATCCTATCCTATCCTCTATCCTATCAAATCCCCTATCCTATCCTCTATCCTATCTTATCCTCTATCCTATCCTATCTTCTATCCTATCCTATCATCTATCCTCAATCCTATCCTTTCCTGTATCCTATCCAATCCTCTATCCTATCCTATCCTCTATCCTATCCTGTCCTCAATTCTATGCTATCCTCTATCCTATCCTCTATCCTAACCTACTCTCTATCCTATCCTCTATCCTTATCTCTCATCTATCCTCTATCCTATCCAATCCTCTATCCTATCCTATCCTCCATCCTATCCTATCCTCTATCCTATCCTCTATCCTATCCTATCCTCTATCCTATCCTATCCTCTATCCTATCCTATCGTCTATCCTATCGTCTATCCTATCCTATCCTCTATCCTATCCTATCCTCTATCCTATCCTATCCTCTATGCTATCCTATCCTCTATCCTATCCTATCCTCTATCCTATCCTATGCTCTATCCTATCCTATCCTCTATCCTATGCTATCCTCTATCATATCCTCTACCCTATCCTCTATCCTATCCTATCCTCTATCCTATCCTATCATCTATCCTATCCTATCCTCTATCCTATCCTATCCTCTATCCTATCCTCTATCCTAGCCTATCCTCTATCCTATTCTATCCAATCCCCCATCCTATGCTCTATCCTATCCTACCCTCTATAATATCGTATACTCTATCATATCCTATCCTCAATCCTATAATATCCTCTATCCTATCAAATCCCCTACCCTATCCTCTATCCTATCCTATCCTCTATCCTATCCTATCGTCTATCCTATCTTCTTTCCTATCCTATCCTCTATCCTATCCTATCCTCTATCCTATCCTATCCTCTATCCTATCCTATCTTCTATCCTATCCTATCCTCTATCCTATCAAATCCCCTATCCTATCCTCTATCCTATCTTATCCTCTATCCTATCCTGTCCTCAATCCTATGCTATCCTCTATCCAATCCTCTATCCTAACCTATTCTCTATCCTATCCTCTATCCTTATCTCTCATCTATCCTCTATCCTATCCAATCCTCTATCCTATCCTATCCTCTATCCTATCCTATCCTCTATCCTATCCTATCCTCTATCCTAGCCTATCCTATCCTCTATCCTATCCTATCCTCTATCCTATCCTATCGTCTATCCTATCGTCTATCCTATCCTATCCTCTATCCTATCCTCTATCCTAGCCTATCCTCTATCCTATTCTATCCAATCCCCTATCCTATGCTCTATCCTATCCTACCCTCTATAATATCGTATACTCTATCATATCCTATCCTCTATCCTATAATATCCTCTATCCTATCAAATCCCCTACCCTATCCTCTATCCTATGCTATCCTCTATCCTATCCTATCTTCTATCCTATCCTATCCTCTATCCTATCAAATCCCCTATCCTATCCTCTATCCTATCTTATCCTCTATCCTATCCTATCTTCTATCCTATCCTATCATCTATCCTCAATCCTATCCTTTCCTGTATCCTATCCAATCCTCTATCCTATCCTATCATCTATCCTCAATCCTATCCTTTCCTGTATCCTATCCAATCCTCTATCCTATCCTATCCTCTATCCTATCCTGTCCTCAATCCTATGCTATCCTCTATCCTATCCTCTATCCTAACCTATTCTCTATCCTATCCTCTATCCTTATCTATCATGTATCCTCTATCCTATCCAATCCTCTATCCTATCCTACCCTCTATCCTATCCTATCCTCTATCCTAGCCTATCCTATCCTCTATCCTATCCTATCCTCTATCCTATCTTATCGTCTATCCTATCGTCTATCCTATCCTATCCTCTATCCTATCCTATCCTCTATCCTATCCTATCCTCTATCCTATCCTATCCTCTATCCTATCCTATCCTCTATCCTATCCTATCATCTATCCTATCCTATCCTCTATCCTATCCTATCCTCTATCCTATCCTATCCTCTATCCTATCCTCTATCCTAGCCTATCCTCTATCCTATTCTATCCAATCCCCTATCCTATGCTCTATCCTATCCTACCCTCTATAATATCGTATACTCTATCATATCCTATCCTCTATCCTATCCTATCCTCTATCCTATCCTATCGTCTATCCTATCGTCTATCCTATCCTATCCTCTATCCTATCCTATCCTCTATCCTATCCTATCCTCTACCCTATCCTATCCTCTATCCTATCCTATCCTCTATCCTATCCTATGCTCTATCCTATCCTATCCTCTATCCTATGCTATCCTCTATCATATCCTCTACCCTATCCTCTATCCTATCCTATCCTCTATCCTATCCTATCATCTATCCTATCCTATCCTCTATCCTATCCTATCCTCTATCCTATCCTATCCTCTATCCTATCCTCTATCCTAGCCTATCCTCTATCCTATTCTATCCAATCCCCTATCCTATGCTCTATCCTATCCTACCCTCTATAATATCGTATACTCTATCATATCCTATCCTCTATCCTATAATATCCTCTATCCTATCAAATCCCCTACCCTATCCTCTATCCTATCCTATCCTCTATCCTATCCTATCGTCTATCCTATCTTCTATCCTATCCTATCCTCCATCCTATCCTATCCTCTATCCTATCCTATCCTCTATCCTATCCTATCTTCTATCCTATCCTATCCTCTATCCTATCAAATCCCCTATCCTATCCTCTATCCTATCTTATCCTCTATCCTATCCTATCTTCTATCCTATCCTATCATCTATCCTCAATCCTATCCTTTCCTGTATCCTATCCAATCCTCTATCCTATCCTATCCTCTATCCTATCCTATCCTCTATCCTATCCTATCCTCTATCCTATCCTATCCTCTATCCTATCCTATCCTCTATCCTATCCTATCCTCTATCCTATCCTATCCTCTATCCTATCCTTTCCTGTATCCTATCCAATCCTCTATCCTATCCTATCCTCTATCCTATCCTGTGCTCTATCCTATCCTATCCTCTATCCTATCCTCTATCCTAGCCTATCCTCTATCCTCTATCGTATCCAATCCTCTATCCTATCCTATCCTCCTTCCTATCCTCTATAATATCGTACACTCTATCCTATAATATCATCTATCCGTTCCTATTCTCTATACTATCCTCTATCCTATCCTCTATCCTATCCTCTATCCTATCCTCTATCCTATCCTATCCTCTATCCTATCAAATCCGATATCGAATCCTCTATCCTATCCTCTCGTCTATCCTATCCTCTGTCCTATCCTATCCTCTATCCTATCCTATCCCCTGTCACATCCTCTATCCTATCCTATCCAATCCCCTATCCTATGCTCTATCCTATCCTACCATCTATAATATCGTATACTCTATCATATCCTATCCTCTATCCTATAATATCCTCTATCCTATCAAATCCCCTATCCTATCCTCTATCCTATCCTATCCTCTATCCTATCCTATCCTCTGTCCTATCCTATCCTCTATCCTAGCCTATCCTCTATCCTATCCTATCCAATCCCCTATCCTATGCTCTATCCTATCCTACCCTCTATAATATCGTATACTCTGTCATATCCTATCCTCTATCCTATAATATCCTCTATCCTATCCAATCCCCTATCCTATCCTCTATCCTATCCTATCCTGTATCCTATCCAATCCTCTATCCTATCCTAGCATCTATCATCAATCCTATCCTTTCCTGTATCCTATCCAGTCCTCTATCCTATCCTATCTTCTATCCTATCCTATCCTCTATCCTATCAAATCCCCTATCCTATCCTCTATCCTATCTTATCCTCTATCCTATCCTATCTTCTATCCTATCCTATCATCTATCCTCAATCCTATCCTTTCCTGTATCCTATCCAATCCTCTATCCTATCCTATCCTCTATCCTATCCTGTCCTCAATCCTATGCTATCCTCTATCCTATCCTCTATCCTAACCTATTCTCTGTCCTATCCTCTATCCTTATCTCTCATCTATCCTCTATCCTATCCAATCCTCTATCCTACCCTATCCTCTATCCTATCCTATCCTCTATCCTAGCCTATCCTATCCTCTATCCTATCCTATCCTCTATCCTATCCTATCGTCTATCCTATCGTCTATCCTATCCTATCCTCTATCCTATCCTATCCTCTATCCTATCCTATCCTCTATCCTATCCTATCCTCTATCCTATCCTATCCTCTATCCTATCCTATCCTCTATCCTATCCTATGCTCTATCCTATCCTATCCTCTATCCTATGCTATCCTCTATCATATCCTCTACCCTATCCTCTATCCTATCCTATCCTCTATCCTATCCTATCATCTATCCTATCCTATCCTCTATCCTATCCTATCCTCTATCCTATCCTATCCTCTATCCTATCCTCTATCCTAGCCTATCCTCTATCCTATTCTATCCAATCCCCTATCCTATGCTCTATGCTATCCTACCCTCTATAATATCGTATACTCTATCATATCCTATCCTCTATCCTATAATATCCTCTATCCTATCAAATCCCCTACCCTATCCTCTATCCTATCCTATCCTCTATCCTATCCTATCGTCTATCCTATCTTCTATCCTATCCTATCCTCTATCCTATCCTATCCTCTATCCTATCCTATCCTCTATCCTATCCTATCTTCTATCCTATCCTATCCTCTATCCTATCAAATCCCCTATCCTATCCTCTATCCTATCTTATCCTCTATCCTATCCTATCTTCTATCCTATCCTATCATCTATCCTCAATCCTATCCTTTCCTGTATCCTATCCAATCCTCTATCCTATCCTATCCTCTATCCTATCCTGTCCTCAATTCTATGCTATCCTCTATCCTATCCTCTATCCTAACCTATTCTCTATCCTATCCTATCTTCTATCCTATCCTATCCTCTATCCTATCAAATCCCCTATCCTATCCTCTATCCTATCAAATCCCCTATCCTATCCTCTATCCTATCTTATCCTCTATCCTATCCTATCTTCTATCCTATCCTATCATCTATCCTCAATCCTATCCTTTCCTGTATCCTATCCAATCCTCTATCCTATCCTATCCTCTATCCTATCCTGTCCTCAATTCTATGCTATCCTCTATCCTATCCTCCATCCTATCCTATCCTCTATCCTATCCTCTATCCTATCCTATCCTCTATCCTATCCTATCCTCTATCCTATCCTATCCTCTATCCTATCCTATCGTCTATCCTATCGTCTATCCTATCCTATCCTCTATCCTATCCTATCCTATCCTCTATCCTATCCTATCCTCTATCCTATCCTATCCTCTATCCTATCCTATCCTCTATCCTATCCTATGCTCTATCCTATCCTATCCTCTATCCTATGCTATCCTCTATCATATCCTCTACCCTATCCTCTATCCTATCCTCTATCCTATCCTATCCTCTATCCTATCCTATCATCTATCCTATCCTATCCTCTATCCTATCCTATCCTCTATCCTATCCTATCCTCTATCCTATCCTATCCTCTATCCTAGCCTATCCTCTATCCTATTCTATCCAATCCCCCATCCTATGCTCTATCCTATCCTACCCTCTATAATATCGTATACTCTATCATATCCTATCCTCAATCCTATAATATCCTCTATCCTATCAAATCCCCTACCCTATCCTCTATCCTATCCTAGCCTCTATCCTATCCTATCGTCTATCCTATCTTCTTTCCTATCCTATCCTCTATCCTATCCTATCCTCTATCCTATCCTATCCTCTATCCTATCCTATCTTCTATCCTATCCTATCCTCTATCCTATCAAATCCCCTATCCTATCCTCTATCCTATCTTATCCTCTATCCTATCCTGTCCTCAATCCTATGCTATCCTCTATCCAATCCTCTATCCTAACCTATTCTCTATCCTATCCTCTATCCTTATCTCTCATCTATCCTCTATCCTATCCAATCCTCTATCCTATCCTATCCTCTATCCTATCCTATCCTCTATCCTAGCCTATCCTATCCTCTATCCTATCCTATCCTCTATCCTATCCTATCCTCTATCCTATCCTATCGTCTATCCTATCGTCTATCCTATCCTATCCTCTATCCTATCCTCTATCCTAGCCTATCCTCTATCCTATTCTATCCAATCCCCTATCCTATGCTCTATCCTATCCTACCCTCTATAATATCGTATACTCTATCATATCCTATCCTCTATCCTATAATATCCTCTATCCTATCAAATCCCCTACCCTATCCTCTATCCTATGCTATCCTCTATCCTATCCTATCTTCTATCCTATCCTATCCTCTATCCTATCAAATCCCCTATCCTATCCTCTATCCTATCTTATCCTCTATCCTATCCTATCTTCTATCCTATCCTATCATCTATCCTCAATCCTATCCTTTCCTGTATCCTATCCAATCCTCTATCCTATCCTATCATCTATCCTCAATCCTATCCTTTCCTGTATCCTATCCAATCCTCTATCCTATCCTATCCTCTATCCTATCCTGTCCTCAATCCTATGCTATCCTCTATCCTATCCTCTATCCTAACCTATTCTCTATCCTATCCTCTATCCTTATCTATCATGTATCCTCTATCCTATCCAATCCTCTATCCTATCCTACCCTCTATCCTATCCTATCCTCTATCCTAGCCTATCCTATCCTCTATCCTATCCTATCCTCTATCCTATCCTATCGTCTATCCTATCGTCTATCCTATCCTATCCTCTATCCTATCCTATCCTCTATCCTATCCTATCCTCTATCCTATCCTATCCTCTATCCTATCCTATCCTCTATCCTATCCTATCCTCTATCCTATCCTATCCTCTATCCTATCCTATCCTCTATCCTATCCTATCCTCTATCCTATCCTCTATCCTAGCCTATCCTCTATCCTATTCTATCCAATCCCCTATCCTATGCTCTATCCTATCCTACCCTCTATAATATCGTATACTCTATCATATCCTATCCTCTATCCTATTCTATCCTCTATCCTATCCTATCGTCTATCCTATCGTCTATCCTATCCTATCCTCTATCCTATCCTATCCTCTATCCTATCCTATCCTCTACCCTATCCTATCCTCTATCCTATCCTATCCTCTATCCTATCCTATGCTCTATCCTATCCTATCCTCTATCCTATGCTATCCTCTATCATATCCTCTACCCTATCCTCTATCCTATCCTATCCTCTATCCTATCCTATCATCTATCCTATTATCCTCTATCCTATCCTATCCTCTATCCTATCCTATCCTCTATCCTATCCTCTATCCTAGCCTATCCTCTATCCTATTCTATCCAATCCCCTATCCTATGCTCTATCCTATCCTACCCTCTATAATATCGTATACTCTATCATATCCTATCCTCTATCCTATAATATACTCTATCCTATCAAATCCCCTACCCTATCCTCTATCCTATCCTATCCTCTATCCTATCCTATCGTCTATCCTATCTTCTATCCTATCCTATCCTCCATCCTATCCTATCCTCTATCCTATCCTATCCTCTATCCTATCCTATCTTCTATCCTATCCTATCCTCTATCCTATCAAATCCCCTATCCTATCCTCTATCCTATCTTATCCTCTATCCTATCCTATCTTCTATCCTATCCTATCATCTATCCTCAATCCTATCCTTTCCTGTATCCTATCCAATCCTCTATCCTATCCTATCCTCTATCCTCTATCCTATTCCAACCCTCTATCCTATCCTATCCTCTATCCTATCATATCCTCTATCCTGTAATATCCTCTATCCTATCCTATCCTCTATCCTATCCTATCCTCTATCCTATCCTATGCTCTATCCTATCCTGTCCCCTATCCTATCCTATCCTCTATCCTATCCTCTATCTTATCCTCTATCCTAGCCTATCCTCTATCCTATCCTATCCAATCCCCTATCCTATGCTCTATCCTATCCTACCATCTATAATATCGTATACTCTATCATATCCTATCCTCTATCCTATAATATCCTCTATCCT
This sequence comes from Halictus rubicundus, assembly GCF_050948215.1. NCBI lineage: Eukaryota > Metazoa > Arthropoda > Insecta > Hymenoptera > Halictidae > Halictus > Halictus rubicundus. Next base: position 154,420 of record NW_027488781.1, read on the forward strand.
ATCAAATCCCCTATCCTATCCTCTATCCTATCCTATCCTCTATCCTATCGTATCCTCTGTCCTATCCTATCCTCTATCCTAGCCTATCCTCTATCCTATCCTATCCAATCCCCTATCCTATGCTCTATCCTATAATACCCTCTATAATATCGTATACTCTGTCATATCCTATCCTCTATCCTATATTATCCTCTATCCTATCCAATCCCCTATCCTATCCTCTATCCTATCCTATCCTGTATCCTATCCAATCCTCTATCCTATCCTAGCATCTATCATCAATCCTATCCTTTCCTGTATCCTATCATATCCTCTATCCTATCCTATCCTCTAAACTATCCTATCCTATCCTCTATCCTATCCTATCCTCTATCCTATCCTATACTCTATCCTATACTATCCTCTATCCTATCCTATCTTCTATCCTATCCTATCCTCTATCCTATCAAATCCCCTATCCTATCCTCTATCCTATCCTATCCTGTATCCTATCCAGTCCTCTATCCTATCCTATCATCTATCATCAATCCTATCCTTTCCTGTATCCTATCCAATCGTCTATCCTATCCTATCCTCTATCCTATCCTATCCTATCCTCTATCCTATCCTATCCTCTATCCTATCCTATCCTCTATCCTATCCTATCCTCTATCCTATCCTATCCTCTATCCTATCCTATCCTCTATCCTATCCTATCCTCTATCCTATCCTCTATCCTAGCCTATCCTCTATCCTATTCTATCCAAACCCCTATCCTATGCTCTATCCTATCCTACCCTCTATAATATCGTATACTCTATCATATCCTATCCTCTATCCTATAATATCCTCTATCCTATCAAATCCCCTACCCTATCCTCTATCCTATCCTATCCTCTATCCTATCCTATCGTCTATCCTATCTTCTATCCTATCCTATCCTCTATCCTATCCTATCCTCTATCCTATCCTATCCTCTATCCTATCCTATCTTCTATCCTATCCTATCCTCTATCCTATCAAATCCCCTATCCTATCCTCTATCCTATCTTATCCTCTATCCTATCCTATCTTCTATCCTATCCTATCATCTATCCTCAATCCTATCCTTTCCTGTATCCTATCCAATCCTCTATCCTATCCTATCCTCTATCCTATCCTGTCCTCAATCCTATGCTATCCTCTATCCTATCCTCTATCCTAACCTCTTCTCTATCCTATCCTCTATCCTTATCTCTCATCTATCCTCTATCCTATCCAATCCTCTATCCTATCCTATCCTCTATCCTATCCTATCCTCTATCCTATCCTATCCTCTATCCTAGCCTATCCTATCCTCTATCCTATCCTATCCTCTATCCTATCCTATCGTCTATCCTATCGTATATCCTATCCTATCCTCTATCCTATCCTATCCTCTATCCTATCCTATCCTCTATCCTATCCTATCCTCTATCCTATCCTATCCTCTATCCTATCCTATGCTCTATCCTATCCTATCCTCTATCCTATGCTATCCTCTATCATATCCTCTACCCTATCCTCTATCCTATCCTATCCTCTATCCTATCCTATCATCTATCCTATCCTATCCTCTATCCTATCCTATCCTCTATCCTATCCTATCCTCTATCCTATCCTCTATCCTAGCCTATCCTCTATCCTATTCTATCCAATCCCCTATCCTATGCTCTATCCTATCCTACCCTCTATAATATCGTATACTCTATCATATCCTATCCTCTATCCTATAATATCCTCTATCCTATCAAATCCCCTACCCTATCCTCTATCCTATCCTATCCTCTATCCTATCCTATCGTCTATCCTATCTTCTATCCTATCCTATCCTCTATCCTATCCTATCCTCTATCCTATCCTATCCTCTATCCTATCCTATCTTCTATCCTATCCTATCCTCTATCCTATCAAATCCCCTATCCTATCCTCTATCCTATCTTATCCTCTATCCTATCCTATCTTCTATCCTATCCTATCATCTATCCTCAATCCTATCCTTTCCTGTATCCTATCCAATCCTCTATCCTATCCTATCCTCTATCCTATCCTGTCCTCAATCCTATGCTATCCTCTATCCTATCCTCTATCCTAACCTATTCTCTGTCCTATCCTCTATCCTTATCTCTCATCTATCCTCTATCCTATCCAATCCTCTATCCTATCCTATCCTCTATCCTATCCTATCCTCTATCCTAGCCTATCCTATCCTCTATCCTATCCTATCCTCTATCCTATCCTATCCTCTATCCTATCCTATGCTCTATCCTATCCTATCCTCTATCCTATGCTATCCTCTATCATATCCTCTACCCTATCCTCTATCCTATCCTATCCTCTATCCTATCCTATCATCTATCCTATCCTATCCTCTATCCTATCCTATCCTATCCTCTATCCTATCCTGTGCTCTATCCTATCCTATCCTCTATCCTATCCTCTATCCTAGCCTATCCTCTATCCTCTATCGTATCCAATCCTCTATCCTATCCTATCCTCCTTCCTATCCTCTATAATATCGTACACTCTATCCTATAATATCATCTATCCGTTCCTATTCTCTATACTATCCTCTATCCTATCCTCTATCCTATCCTCTATCCTATCCTCTATCCTATCCTATCCTCTATCCTATCAAATCCCCTATCGAATCCTCTATCCTATCCTCTCGTCTATCCTATCCTCTGTCCTATCCTATCCTCTATCCTATCCTATCCCCTGTCACATCCTCTATCCTATCCTATCCAATCCCCTATCCTATGCTCTATCCTATCCTACCATCTATAATATCGTATACTCTATCATATCCTATCCTCTATCCTATAATATCCTCTATCCTATCAAATCCCCTATCCTATCCTCTATCCTATCCTATCCTCTATCCTATCCTATCCTCTGTCCTATCCTATCCTCTATCCTAGCCTATCCTCTATCCTATCCTATCCAATCCCCTATCCTATGCTCTATCCTATCCTACCCTCTATAATATCGTATACTCTGTCATATCCTATCCTCTATCCTATAATATCCTCTATCCTATCCAATCCCCTATCCTATCCTCTATCCTATCCTATCCTGTATCCTATCCAATCCTCTATCCTATCCTAGCATCTATCATCAATCCTATCCTTTCCTGTATCCTATCCAGTCCTCTATCCTATCCTATCTTCTATCCTATCCTATCCTCTATCCTATCAAATCCCCTATCCTATCCTCTATCCTATCTTATCCTCTATCCTATCCTATCTTCTATCCTATCCTATCATCTATCCTCAATCCTATCCTTTCCTGTATCCTATCCAATCCTCTATCGTATCCTATCCTCTATCCTATCCTGTCCTCAATCCTATGCTATCCTCTATCCTATCCTCTATCCTAACCTATTCTCTGTCCTATCCTCTATCCTTATCTCTCATCTATCCTCTATCCTATCCAATCCTCTATCCTATCCTATCCTCTATCCTATCCTATCCTCTATCCTAGCCTATCCTATCCTCTATCCTATCCTATCCTCTATCCTAGCCTATCCTATCCTCTATCCTATCCTATCCTCTATCCTATCCTATCGTCTATCCTATCGTCTATCCTATCCTATCCTCTATCCTATCCTATCCTCTATCCTATCCTATCCTCTATCCTATCCTATCCTCTATCCTATCCTATCCTCTATCCTATCCTATGCTCTATCCTATCCTATCCTCTATCCTATGCTATCCTCTATCATATCCTCTACCCTATCCTCTATCCTATCCTATCCTCTATCCTATCCTATCATCTATCCTATCCTATCCTCTATCCTATCCTATCCTCTATCCTATCCTATCCTCTATCCTATCCTCTATCCTAGCCTATCCTCTATCCTATTCTATCCAATCCCCTATCCTATCCTCTATCCTATCCTATCCTCTATCCTATCCTATCTTCTATCCTATCCTATCCTCTATCCTATCAAATCCCGTATCCTATCCTCTATCCTATCCTATCCTATCCTCTATCCTATCCTATCCTCTATCCTATCCTATCCTCTATCCTATCCTATCCTCTATCCTATCCTATCCTCTATCCTATCCTATCGTCTATCCTATCCTCTATCCTATCCTATCCTCTATCCTATCCTATCCTCTATTCTATCCTACCTTTTATCCTATCCTATCCTCTATCCTATTAAATCCCCGATCCTATCCTCTATCCTATCCTATCCTGTATCCTATCCAATCCTCTATCCTATCCTATCCTCTATCCCATCCTGTCCTCTATCCTATCCTATCCTCTATCCTATCCTCTATCCTATAATATCCTCTATCCTATCAAATCCCCTATCCTGTCCTCTATCCTATCCTATCCTGTATCCTATCCTATCGTCCATCCTATCCTCTATCCTATCCTATCCTCTATCGTATCCTATCCTCTATCCTATCCTATCCTCTATCCTATCCTATCCTCTATCCTATCCTATCCTCTATCCTATCCTATCGTCTATCCTATCCTCTATCCTAACCTATCCTCTATCCTATCCTATCCTCTATCCTATCCTATCTTCTATCCTATCCTATCCTCTATCCTATCAAATCCCCTATCCTATCCTCTATCCTATCCTATCCTGTATCCTATCCAATCCTCTATCCTATCCTATCATCTATCCTCTATCCTATCCAATCCTCTATCCTAGCCTATCCTCTATCCTATCATATCCTCTATCCTATAACATCCTCTATCCTATCCTATCCTCTATCCAATCCTCTATCCTATCCTATCCTCTATTCTATCATGTCCTGTATCCTATCATATTCCCTATCCTATCCTCTGTACTATCCTATCCTCTATCCTATCCTATCGTCTATCCTATCGTCTATCCTATCCTCTATCCTAGCCTATCCTCTATCCTGTCATATCCTCTATCCTATCCTCTATCCTATCCTATCCTCTATCCTATCCTATCCCCTATCGTAACCTGTTCTCTATCCTATCCAATCCCCTATCCTATCCTCTATCCTATCCTATCGCCTAAGATATCGTATCCTCTATCCTATCCTATCCTCTATCCTATCCTATCCTCTATCCTATCCTATCCTCTATCCTATCCTATCCTCTATCCTAACCTATTCTCTATGCTATCCTCTATCCTATCCTCTATCCTATCCTATCCTGTATCCTATCCAATCCTCTATCCTATCCTATCATCTATCCTCTAACCTATCCAATCCTCTATCCTAGCCTATCCTCTATCCTATCATATCCTGTATCCTATAACATCCTCTATCCTATCCTATCCTCTATCCAATCCTCTATCCTATCCTATCCTCTATTCTATCCTGTCCTGTATCCTATCAAATCCCCTATCCTATCCTCTGTACTATCCTATCCTCTATCCCATCATATCGTCTATCCTATCGTCTATCCTACCCTCTATCCTATCCTATCCTCTATCCTATCCAATCTTCTATCCTATCCTATCATCTATCCTCTAACCTATCCAATCCTCTATCCTAGCCTATCCTCTATCCTATCATATCCTCTATCCTATAACATCCTCTATCCTATCCTATCCTCTATCCAATCCTCTATCCTATCCTATCCTCTATTCTATCCTGTCCTGTATCCTATCCAATCCCCTATCCTATCCTCTGTACTATCCTATCCTCTATCCTATCCTATCCTCTATCCTATCCTCTATCCTATCCTCTATCCTATCCTATCCTCTATCCTATCCTATCCTCTATCCTATCCTATGCTCTATCCTATCCTATCCTCTATCCTATGCTATCCTCTATCATATCCTCTACCCTATCCTCTATCCTATCCTATCCTCTATCCTATCCTATCATCTATCCTATCCTATCCTCTATCCTATCCTATCCTCTATCCTATCCTATCCTCTATCCTATCCTCTATCCTAGCCTATCCTCTATCCTATTCTATCCAATCCCCTATCCTATCCTCTATCCTATCCTATCCTCTATCCTATCCTATCTTCTATCCTATCCTATCCTCTATCCTATCAAATCCCGTATCCTATCCTCTATCCTATCCTATCCTATCCTCTATCCTATCCTATCCTCTATCCTATCCTATCCTCTATCCTATCCTATCCTCTATCCTATCCTATCCTCTATCCTATCCTATCGTCTATCCTATCCTCTATCCTATCCTATCCTCTATTCTATCCTACCTTTTATCCTATCCTATCCTCTATCCTATTAAATCCCCGATCCTATCCTCTATCCTATCCTATCCTGTATCCTATCCAATCCTCTATCCTATCCTATCCTCTATCCTATCCTGTCCTCTATCCTATCCTATCCTCTATCCTATCCTCTATCCTATAATATCCTCTATCCTATCAAATCCCCTATCCTGTCCTCTATCCTATCCTATCCTGTATCCTATCCTATCGTCCATCCTATCCTCTATCCTATCCTATCCTCTATCCTATCCTATCCTCTATCCTATCCTATCCTCTATCCTATCCTATCCTCTATCCTATCCTATCCTCTATCCTATCCTATCGTCTATCCTATCCTCTATCCTAACCTATCCTCTATCCTATCCTATCCTCTATCCTATCCTATCTTCTATCCTATCCTATCCTCTATCCTATCAAATCCCCTATCCTATCCTCTATCCTATCCTATCCTGTATCCTATCCAATCCTCTATCCTATCCTATCATCTATCCTCTATCCTATCCAATCCTCTATCCTAGCCTATCCTCTATCCTATCATATCCTCTATCCTATAACATCCTCTATCCTATCCTATCCTCTATCCAATCCTCTATCCTATCCTATCCTCTATTCTATCATGTCCTGTATCCTATCATATTCCCTATCCTATCCTCTGTACTATCCTATCCTCTATCCTATCCTATCGTCTATCCTATCGTCTATCCTATCCTCTATCCTAGCCTATCCTCTATCCTGTCATATCCTCTATCCTATCCTCTATCCTATCCTATCCTCTATCCTATCCTATCCCCTATCGTAACCTGTTCTCTATCCTATCCAATCCCCTATCCTATCCTCTATCCTATCCTATCGCCTAAGATATCGTATCCTCTATCCTATCCTATCCTCTATCCTATCCTATCCTCTATCCTATCCTATCCTCTATCCTATCCTATCCTCTATCCTAACCTATTCTCTATCCTATCCTCTATCCTATCCTCTATCCTATCCTATCCTGTATCCTATCCAATCCTCTATCCTATCCTATCATCTATCCTCTAACCTATCCAATCCTCTATCCTAGCCTATCCTCTATCCTATCATATCCTGTATCCTATAACATCCTCTATCCTATCCTATCCTCTATCCAATCCTCTATCCTATCCTATCCTCTATTCTATCCTGTCCTGTATCCTATCAAATCCCCTATCCTATCCTCTGTACTATCCTATCCTCTATCCCATCATATCGTCTATCCTATCGTCTATCCTACCCTCTATCCTATCCTATCCTCTATCCTATCCAATCTTCTATCCTATCCTATCATCTATCCTCTAACCTATCCAATCCTCTATCCTAGCCTATCCTCTATCCTATCATATCCTCTATCCTATAACATCCTCTATCCTATCCTATCCTCTATCCAATCCTCTATCCTATCCTATCCTCTATTCTATCCTGTCCTGTATCCTATCCAATCCCCTATCCTATCCTCTGTACTATCCTATCCTCTATCCTATCCTATCCTCTATCCTATCCTCTATCCTATCCTCTATCCTATCCTATCCTCTATCCTATCCTATCCCCTATCGTATCCTGTTCTCTATCCTATCCTATCCTCTATCCTATCCTATCCTCTATCCTATCCTATCCTCTATCCTATCCTATCCTCTATCCTAACCTATTCTCTATCCTATCCTCTATCCTATCCTCTATCCTATCCTATCCTCTATCCTATCCTATCCGCTATCCTATCCTATCCTCTATCCTATGCTGTCCTCTATCCTATCCTCTATCCTATCCTCTATCCTATCCTATCCTCTATCCTATCCTATCCTCTATCCTATCCTATCCTCTATCCTATCCTATCCTCTATCCTATCCTATCCTCTATCCTATCCTATCCTCTATCCTATCCTATCCTCTATCCAATCCTCTATCCTATCCTCTATCCTATCCTATCCTCTATCCTATCCTATCCTCTATCCTATCCTATCGTCTATCCTATCCTCTATCCTATCCTATCCTCTATCCTATCCTATCCTCTTTCCTATCCTATCCTCTATCCTATCCTATCCTCTATCCTATCATATCCTCTATCCTATAATATCCTCTATCCTATCCTATCTCCTATCCAATCCTCTATCCCATCCTATCCTCTATCCTATCCTATCCTCTATCCTATCCTATCCTCTATCCTATGCTGTCCTCTATCCTATCCTCTATCCTATCCTCTATCCTATCCTATCCTCTATCCTATCCTATCCTCTATCCTATCCTATCCTCTATCCTATCCTATCCTCTATCCTATCCTATCCTCTATCCTATCCTATCCTCTATCCAATCCTCTATCCTATCCTCTATCCTATCCTATCCTCTATCCTATCCTATCCTCTATCCTATCCTATCGTCTATCCTATCCTCTATCCTATCCTATCCTCTATCCTATCCTATCCTCTTTCCTATCCTATCCTCTATCCTATCCTATCCTCTATCCTATCATATCCTCTATCCTATAATATCCTCTATCCTATCCTATCTCCTATCCAATCCTCTATCCCATCCTATCCTCTATCCTATCCTATCCTCTATCCTATCCTATCCTCTATCCTCTATCCTATCCTATCGTCTATCCTATCCTCTATCCTATCCTGTCGTCTATCCTATCCTCTATCCTATCCTATCCTCTATCCTAGCCTATCCTCTATCCTATCCTATCGTCTATCCTATCCTCTATCCTATCCTATCCTCTATCCTATCCTATCCTCTATCCTATCCCATCTTCTATCCTAACCTATCCTCTATCCTATCAAATCCCCTATCCTATCCTCTGTCCTATCCTATCCTCTATCCTATCCTATCCTCTATCCTATCAAATCCCCTATCCTATCCTCTATACTATCCTATCCTCTATCCTATCCTATCGTCTATCCTATCCTCTATCCTATCCTATGCTCTATCCTATCCTATCCCCTATCAAATCCTATCCTCTATCCTATCCTATTCTCTATCCTATCCTATCCTCTATCCTATCCTCTATCCTATCCTATCCTCTATTCTATCCTATCGTCTATCCTATCCTCTATCCTATCCTATCCTCTATCCTATCCTACCCTCTATCCTATCATATCCTCTATCCTATAATATCCTCTATCCTATCCTATCCTCTATCCAATCCTCTATCCTATCCTCTATCCTATCCTATCTTCTGCCCTATCCTATCCTCTATCCTATCAAATCCCCTATCCTATCCTCTATCCTATCCTATCCTCTATCCTATCCTATCGTCTATCCTATCCTCTATCCTATCCTATCCTCTATCCTATCCTATCCTCTATCCTATCCTATCCTCTATCCTATCCTATCCTCTATCCTATCCTATCCTCTATCCTATCCTATCCTCTATCCTATCCCATCCTCTATCCTATCCTATCCTCTATCCTATCCTATCGTCTATCCTATCCTCTATCCTATCCTATCCTCTATCCTATCCTATCCTCTTTCCTATCCTATCCTCTATCCTATCCTATCCTCTATCATATCCTATCATCTATCCTCAATAGTATCCTTTCCTGTATCCTATCCAATCCTCTATCCTATCCTATCCTCTATCCTATCCTGTCCTCTATCCTATCCTATCGTGTATCCTATCCTCTATCCTATCCTATACTCTATCCTATCCTATCCTCTATCCTATCCTATCCTCTATCCTATAATATCCTCTATCCTATCCTATCCTCTATCCTATCAAATCCCCTATCCTATCCTCTATCTTATCCTATGCTGTATCCTATCCAATCCTCCATCCTATCCTATCATCTATCATCAATCCTATCCTTTCCTGTATCCTATCCAATCCTCTATCCTATCCTATCCTCTTTCCTATCCTATCCTATCCTCTATCCTATCCTATCCTCTATCCTATCCTATCCCCTATCCTATCCTATCGTCTATCCTATCCTCTATCCTATCCTATCCTCTATCCTATCCTATCCTCTATCCTATCCTATCGTCTATCCTATCCTCTATCCTATCCTATCCTCTATCCTATCCTATCCTCTATCCTATCCTATCCTCTATCCTATCCTATCCTCTATCCTATCCTATCTTCAGTCCTATCCTATCCTCTATCCTATCAAATCCCCTATCCTATCCTCTATCCTATCCTATCCTGTATCCTATCCAATCCTCTATCCTATCCTATCATCTATCCTCTATCCTATAATATCCTCTATCCTATCCTATCCTCTATCCAATCCTCTATCCTATCCTATCCTCTATCCTATCCTATCCCCTATCCTATCCTATCGTCTATCCTATCCTCTATCCTATCCTATCCTCTATCCTATCCTATCCTCTATCCTAGCCTATCCTCTATCCTATTCTATCCAATCCCCTATCCTATGCTCTATCCTATCCTACCCTCTATAATATCGTATACTCTATCATATCCTATCCTCTATCCTATAATATCCTCTATCCTATCAAATCCCCTACCCTATCCTCTATCCTATCCTATCCTCTATCCTATCCTATCGTCTATCCTATCTTCTATCCTATCCTATCCTCTATCCTATCCTATCCTCTATCCTATCCTATCCTCTATCCTATCCTATCTTCTATCCTATCCTATCCTCTATCCTATCAAATCCCCTATCCTATCCTCTATCCTATCTTATCCTCTATCCTATCCTATCTTCTATCCTATCCTATCATCTATCCTCAATCCTATCCTTTCCTGTATCCTATCCAATCCTCTATCCTATCCTATCCTCTATCCTATCCTGTCCTCAATCCTATGCTATCCTCTATCCTATCCTCTATCCTAACCTATTCTCTGTCCTATCCTCTATCCTTATCTCTCATCTATCCTCTATCCTATCCAATCCTCTATCCTATCCTATCCTCTATCCTATCCTATCCTCTATCCTATCCTATCCTCTATCCTATCCTATCCTCTATCCTATCCTATCCTCTATCCTATCCTATGCTCTATCCTATCCTATCCTCTATCCTATCCTGTCCTCTATCCTATCCTATCGTGTATCCTATCCTCTATCCTATCCTATACTCTATCCTATCCTATCCTCTATCCTATCCTATCCTCTATCCTATAATATCCTCTATCCTATCCTATCCTCTATCCTATCAAATCCCCTATCCTATCCTCTATCTTATCCTATGCTGTATCCTATCCAATCCTCCATCCTATCCTATCATCTATCATCAATCCTATCCTTTCCTGTATCCTATCCAATCCTCTATCCTATCCTATCCTCTTTCCTATCCTATCCTATCCTCTATCCTATCCTATCCTCTATCCTATCCTATCCCCTATCCTATCCTATCGTCTATCCTATCCTCTATCCTATCCTATCCTCTATCCTATCCTATCCTCTATCCTATCCTATCGTCTATCCTATCCTCTATCCTATCCTATCTTCTATCCTATCCTATCCTCTATCCTATCCTATCTTCAGTCCTATCCTATCCTCTATCCTATCAAATCCCCTATCCTATCCTCTATCCTATCCTATCCTGTATCCTATCCAATCCTCTATCCTATCCTATCATCTATCCTCTATCCTATCCAATCCTCTATCCTAGCCTATCCTCTATCCTATCATATCCTCTATCCTATAATATCCTCTATCCTATCCTATCCTCTATCCAATCCTCTATCCTATCCTATCCTCTATCCTATCCTATCCCCTATCCTATCCTATCGTCTATCCTATCCTCTATCCTATCCTATCCTCTATCCTATCCTATCCTCTATCCTATCCTATCGTCTATCCTATCCTCTATCCTATCCTATCCTATCCTCTATCCTATCCTATCTTCTATCCTATCCTATCCTCTATCCTATCAAATCCCCTATCCTATCCTCTATCCTATCCTATCCTGTATCCTATCCAATCCTCTATCCTATCCTATCCTCTTTCCTATCCTATCCTATCCTCTATCCTATCCTATCCTCTATCCTATCCTATCCCCTATCCTATCCTATCGTCTATCCTATCCTCTATCCTATCCTATCCTCTATCCTATCCTATCCTCTATCCTATCCTATCGTCTATCCTATCCTCTATCCTATCCTATCTTCTATCCTATCCTATCCTCTATCCTATCCTATCTTCAGTCCTATCCTATCCTCTATCCTATCAAATCCCCTATCCTATCCTCTATCCTATCCTATCCTGTATCCTATCCAATCCTCTATCCTATCCTATCATCTATCCTCTATCCTATCCAATCCTCTATCCTAGCCTATCCTCTATCCTATCATATCCTCTATCCTATAATATCCTCTATCCTATCCTATCCTCTATCCAATCCTCTATCCTATCCTATCCTCTATCCTATCCTATCCCCTATCCTATCCTATCGTCTATCCTATCCTCTATCCTATCCTATCCTCTATCCTATCCTATCCTCTATCCTATCCTATCGTCTATCCTATCCTCTATCCTATCCTATCCTATCCTCTATCCTATCCTATCTTCTATCCTATCCTATCCTCTATCCTATCAAATCCCCTATCCTATCCTCTATCCTATCCTATCCTGTATCCTATCCAATCCTCTATCCTATCCTATCATCTATCCTCTATCCTATTCCAACCCTCTATCCTATCCTATCCTCTATCCTATCATATCCTCTATCCTGTAATATCCTCTATCCTATCCTATCCTCTATCCTATCCTATCCTCTATCCTATCCTATGCTCTATCCTATCCTGTCCCCTATCCTATCCTATCCTCTATCCTATCCTCTATCTTATCCTCTATCCTAGCCTATCCTCTATCCTATCCTATCCAATCCCCTATCCTATGCTCTATCCTATCCTACCATCTATAATATCGTATACTCTATCATATCCTATCCTCTATCCTATAATATCCTCTATCCTATCAAATCCCCTATCCTATCCTCTATCCTATCCTATCCTCTATCCTATCGTATCCTCTGTCCTATCCTATCCTCTATCCTAGCCTATCCTCTATCCTATCCTATCCAATCCCCTATCCTATGCTCTATCCTATAATACCCTCTATAATATCGTATACTCTGTCATATCCTATCCTCTATCCTATATTATCCTCTATCCTATCCAATCCCCTATCCTATCCTCTATCCTATCCTATCCTGTATCCTATCCAATCCTCTATCCTATCCTAGCATCTATCATCAATCCTATCCTTTCCTGTATCCTATCATATCCTCTATCCTATCCTATCCTCTAAACTATCCTATCCTATCCTCTATCCTATCCTATCCTCTATCCTATCCTATACTCTATCCTATCCTATCCTCTATCCTATCCTATCTTCTATCCTATCCTATCCTCTATCCTATCAAATCCCCTATCCTATCCTCTATCCTATCCTATCCTGTATCCTATCCAGTCCTCTATCCTATCCTATCATCTATCATCAATCCTATCCTTTCCTGTATCCTATCCAATCGTCTATCCTATCCTATCCTCTATCCTATCCTATCCTATCCTCTATCCTATCCTATCCTCTATCCTATCCTATCCTCTATCCTATCCTATCCTCTATCCTATCCTATCCTCTATCCTATCCTATCCTCTATCCTATCCTCTATCCTAGCCTATCCTCTATCCTATTCTATCCAAACCCCTATCCTATGCTCTATCCTATCCTACCCTCTATAATATCGTATACTCTATCATATCCTATCCTCTATCCTATAATATCCTCTATCCTATCAAATCCCCTACCCTATCCTCTATCCTATCCTATCCTCTATCCTATCCTATCGTCTATCCTATCTTCTATCCTATCCTATCCTCTATCCTATCCTATCCTCTATCCTATCCTATCCTCTATCCTATCCTATCTTCTATCCTATCCTATCCTCTATCCTATCAAATCCCCTATCCTATCCTCTATCCTATCTTATCCTCTATCCTATCCTATCTTCTATCCTATCCTATCATCTATCCTCAATCCTATCCTTTCCTGTATCCTATCCAATCCTCTATCCTACCCTATCCTCTATCCTATCCTGTCCTCAATCCTATGCTATCCTCTATCCTATCCTCTATCCTAACCTCTTCTCTATCCTATCCTCTATCCTTATCTCTCATCTATCCTCTATCCTATCTAATCCTCTATCCTATCCTATCCTCTATCCTATCCTATCCTCTATCCTATCCTATCCTCTATCCTAGCCTATCCTATCCTCTATCCTATCCTATCCTCTATCCTATCCTATCGTCTATCCTATCGTCTATCCTATCCTATCCTCTATCCTATCCTATCCTCTATCCTATCCTATCCTCTATCCTATCCTATCCTCTATCCTATCCTATCCTCTATCCTATCCTATGCTCTATCCTATCCTATCCTCTATCCTATGCTATCCTCTATCATATCCTCTACCCTATCCTCTATCCTATCCTATCCTCTATCCTATCCTATCATCTATCCTATCCTATCCTCTATCCTATCCTATCCTCTATCCTATCCTATCCTCTATCCTATCCTCTATCCTAGCCTATCCTCTATCCTATTCTATCCAATCCCCTATCCTATGCTCTATCCTATCCTACCCTCTATAATATCGTATACTCTATCATATCCTATCCTCTATCCTATAATATCCTCTATCCTATCAAATCCCCTACCCTATCCTCTATCCTATCCTATCCTCTATCCTATCCTATCGTCTATCCTATCTTCTATCCTATCCTATCCTCTATCCTATCCTATCCTCTATCCTATCCTATCCTCTATCCTATCCTATCTTCTATCCTATCCTATCCTCTATTCTATCAAATCCCCTATCCTATCCTCTATCCTATCTTATCCTCTATCCTATCCTATCTTCTATCCTATCCTATCATCTATCCTCAATCCTATCCTTTCCTGTATCCTATCCAATCCTCTATCCTATCCTATCCTCTATCCTATCCTGTCCTCAATCCTATGCTATCCTCTATCCTATCCTCTATCCTAACCTATTCTCTGTCCTATCCTCTATCCTTATCTCTCATCTATCCTCTATCCTATCCAATCCTCTATCCTATCCTATCCTCTATCCTATCCTATCCTCTATCCTAGCCTATCCTATCCTCTATCCTATCCTATCCTCTATCCTATCCTATCGTCTATCCTATCGTCTATCCTATCCTATCCTCTATCCTATCCTATCCTCTATCCTATCCTATCCTCTATCCTATCCTATCCTCTATCCTATCCTATCCTCTATCCTATCCTATGCTCTATCCTATCCTATCCTCTATCCTATGCTATCCTCTATCATATCCTCTACCCTATCCTCTATCCTATCCTATCCTCTATCCTATCCTATCATCTATCCTATCCTATCCTCTATCCTATCCTATCCTCTATCCTATCCTATCCTCTATCCTATCCTCTATCCTAGCCTATCCTCTATCCTATTCTATCCAATCCCCTATCCTATGCTCTATCCTATCCTACCCTCTATAATATCGTATACTCTATCATATCCTATCCTCTATCCTATAATATCCTCTATCCTATCAAATCCCCTACCCTATCCTCTATCCTATCCTATCGTCTATCCTATCTTCTATCCTATCCTATCCTCTATCCTATCCTATCCTCTATCCTATCCTATCCTCTATCCTATCCTATCTTCTATCCTATCCTATCCTCTATCCTATCAAATCCCCTATCCTATCCTCTATCCTATCTTATCCTCTATCCTATCCTATCTTCTATCCTATCCTATCATCTATCCTCAATCCTATCCTTTCCTGTATCCTATCCAATCCTCTATCCTATCCTATCCTCTATCCTATCCTGTCCTCAATTCTATGCTATCCTCTATCCTATCCTCTATCCTAACCTATTCTCTATCCTATCCTCTATCCTTATCTATCATCTATCCTCTATCCTATCCAATCCTCTATCCTATCCTATCCTCCATCCTATCCTATCCTCTATCCTATCCTCTATCCTATCCTATCCTCTATCCTATCCTATCCTCTATCCTATCCTATCGTCTATCCTATCGTCTATCCTATCCTATCCTCTATCCTATCCTATCCTCTATCCTATCCTATCCTCTATCCTATCCTATCCTCTATCCTATCCTATCCTCTATCCTATCCTATGCTCTATCCTATCCTATCCTCTATCCTATGCTATCCTCTATCATATCCTCTACCCTATCCTCTAACCTATCCTATCCTCTATCCTATCCTATCATCTATCCTATCCTATCCTCTATCCTATCCTATCCTCTATCCTATCCTATCCTCTATCCTATCCTCTATCCTAGCCTATCCTCTATCCTATTCTATCCAATCCCCCATCCTATGCTCTATCCTATCCTACCCTCTATAATATCGTATACTCTATCATATCCTATCCTCAATCCTATAATATCCTCTATCCTATCAAATCCCCTACCCTATCCTCTATCCTATCCTATCCTCTATCCTATCCTATCGTCTATCCTATCTTCTTTCCTATCCTATCCTCTATCCTATCCTATCCTCTATCCTATCCTATCCTCTATCCTATCCTATCTTCTATCCTATCCTATCCTCTATCCTATCAAATCCCCTATCCTATCCTCTATCCTATCTTATCCTCTATCCTATCCTGTCCTCAATCCTATGCTATCCTCTATCCAATCCTCTATCCTAACCTATTCTCTATCCTATCCTCTATCCTTATCTCTCATCTATCCTCTATCCTATCCAATCCTCTATCCTATCCTATCCTCTATCCTATCCTATCCTCTATCCTAGCCTATCCTATCCTCTATCCTATCCTATCCTCTATCCTATCCTATCCTCTATCCTATCCTATCGTCTATCCTATCGTCTATCCTATCCTATCCTCTATCCTATCCTCTATCCTAGCCTATCCTCTATCCTATTCTATCCAATCCCCTATCCTATGCTCTATCCTATCCTACCCTCTATAATATCGTATACTCTATCATATCCTATCCTCTATCCTATAATATCCTCTATCCTATCAAATCCCCTACCCTATCCTCTATCCTATGCTATCCTCTATCCTATCCTATCTTCTATCCTATCCTATCCTCTATCCTATCAAATCCCCTATCCTATCCTCTATCCTATCTTATCCTCTATCCTATCCTATCTTCTATCCTATCCTATCATCTATCCTCAATCCTATCCTTTCCTGTATCCTATCCAATCCTCTATCCTATCCTATCATCTATCCCCAATCCTATCCTTTCCTGTATCCTATCCAATCCTCTATCCTATCCTATCCTCTATCCTATCCTGTCCTCAATCCTATGCTATCCTCTATCCTATCCTCTATCCTAACCTATTCTCTATCCTATCCTCTATCCTTATCTATCATGTATCCTCTATCCTATCCAATCCTCTATCCTATCCTACCCTCTATCCTATCCTATCCTCTATCCTAGCCTATCCTATCCTCTATTCTATCCTATCCTCTATCCTATCCTATCGTCTATCCTATCGTCTATCCTATCCTATCCTCTATCCTATCCTATCCTCTATCCTATCCTATCCTCTATCCTATCCTATCCTCTATCCTATCCTATCATCTATCCTATCCTATCCTCTATCCTATCCTATCCTCTATCCTATCCTATCCTCTATCCTATCCTCTATCCTAGCCTATCCTCTATCCTATTCTATCCAATCCCCTATCCTATGCTCTATCCTATCCTACCCTCTATAATATCGTATACTCTATCATATCCTATCCTCTATCCTATCCTATCCTCTATCCTATCCTATCGTCTATCCTATCGTCTATCCTATCCTATCCTCTATCCTATCCTATCCTCTATCCTATCCTATCCTCTATCCTATCCTATCCTCTATCCTATCCTATCCTCTATCCTATCCTATGCTCTATCCTATCCTATCCTCTATCCTATGCTATCCTCTATCATATCCTCTACCCTATCCTCTATCCTATCCTATCCTCTATCCTATCCTATCATCTATCCTATCCTATCCTCTATCCTATCCTATCCTCTATCCTATCCTATCCTCTATCCTATCCTCTATCCTAGCCTATCCTCTATCCTATTCTATCCAATCCCCTATCCTATGCTCTATCCTATCCTACCCTCTATAATATCGTATACTCTATCATATCCTATCCTCTATCCTATAATATCCTCTATCCTATCAAATCCCCTACCCTATCCTCTATCCTATCCTATCCTCTATCCTATCCTATCGTCTATCCTATCTTCTATCCTATCCTATCCTCTATCCTATCCTATCCTCTATCCTATCCTATCCTCTATCCTATCCTATCTTCTATCCTATCCTATCCTCTATCCTATCAAATCCCCTATCCTATCCTCTATCCTATCTTATCCTCTATCCTATCCTATCTTCTATCCTATCCTATCATCTATCCTCAATCCTATCCTTTCCTGTATCCTATCCAATCCTCTATCCTATCCTATCCTCTATCCTATCCTGTCCTCAATTCTATGCTATCCTCTATCCTATCCTCTATCCTAACCTATTCTCTATCCTATCCTCTATCCTTATCTCTCATCTATCCTCTATCCTATCCAATCCTCTATCCTATCCTATCCTCCATCCTATCCTATCCTCTATCCTAGCCTATCCTATCCTCTATCCTATCCTATCCTCTATCCTATCCTATCGTCTATCCTATCGTCTATCCTATCCTATCCTCTATCCTATCCTATCCTCTATCCTATCCTATCCTCTATCCTATCCTATCCTCTATCCTATCCTATCCTCTATCCTATCCTATGCTCTATCCTATCCTATCCTCTATCCTATGCTATCCTCTATCATATCCTCTACCCTATCCTCTATCCTATCCTATCCTCTATCCTATCCTATCATCTATCCTATCCTATCCTCTATCCTATCCTATCCTCTATCCTATCCTATCCTCTATCCTATCCTCTATCCTATTCTATCCAATCCCCCATCCTATGCTCTATCCTATCCTACCCTCTATAATATCGTATACTCTATCATATCCTATCCTCAATCCTATAATATCCTCTATCCTATCAAATCCCCTACCCTATCCTCTATCCTATCCTATCCTCTATCCTATCCTATCGTCTATCCTATCTTCTTTCCTATCCTATCCTCTATCCTATCCTATCCTCTAACCTATCCTATCCTCTATCCTATCCTATCTTCTATCCTATCCTATCCTCTATCCTATCAAATCCCCTATCCTATCCTCTATCCTATCTTATCCTCTATCCTATCCTGTCCTCAATCCTATGCTATCCTCTATCCAATCCTCTATCCTAACCTATTCTCTATCCTATCCTCTATCCTTATCTCTCATCTATCCTCTATCCTATCCAATCCTCTATCCTATCCTATCCTCTATCCTATCCTATCCTCTATCCTAGCCTATCCTATCCTCTATCCTATCCTATCCTCTATCCTATCCTATCCTCTATCCTATCCTATCGTCTATCCTATCGTCTATCCTATCCTATCCTCTATCCTATCCTCTATCCTAGCCTATCCTCTATCCTATTCTATCCAATCCCCTATCCTATGCTCTATCCTATCCTACCCTCTATAATATCGTATACTCTATCATATCCTATCCTCTATCCTATAATATCCTCTATCCTATCAAATCCCCTACCCTATCCTCTATCCTATCCTATCCTCTATCCTATCCTATCTTCTATCCTATCCTATCATCTATCCTCAATCCTATCCTTTCCTGTATCCTATCCAATCCTCTATCCTATCCTATCCTCTATCCTATCCTGTCCTCAATCCTATGCTATCCTCTATCCTATCCTCTATCCTAACCTATTCTCTATCCTATCCTCTATCCTTATCTATCATGTATCCTCTATCCTATCCAATCCTCTATCCTATCCTATCCTCTATCCTATCCTATCCTCTATCCTAGCCTATCCTATCCTCTATCCTGTCCTATCCTCTATCCTATCCTATCGTCTATCCTATCGTCTATCCTATCCTATCCTCTATCCTATCCTATCGTCTATCCTATCCTCTATCCTATCCTATCCTCTATCCTATCCTATCCTCTATCCTATCCTATCCTCTATCCTATCCTATCCTCTATCCTATCCTATCCTCTATCCTATCCTATCCTCTATCATATCCTCTACCCTATCCTCTATCCTATCCTATCCTCTATCCTATCCTATCATCTATCCTATCCTATCCTCTATCCTATCCTATCCTCTATCCTATCCTATCCTCTATCCTATCCTATCCTCTATCCTATCCTATCCTCTATCCTATCCTATCCTCTATCCTATCCTATCCTCTATCCTATCCTATCCTCTATCATATCCTCTACCCTATCCTCTATCCTATCCTATCCTCTATCCTATCCTATCATCTATCCTATCCTATCCTCTATCCTATCCTATCCTCTATCCTATCCTATCCTCTATCCTAGCCTATCCTCTATCCTATTCTATCCAATCCCCTATCCTATGCTCTATCCTATCCTACCCTCTATAATATCGTATACTCTATCATATCCTATCCTCTATCCTATAATATCCTCTATCCTATCAAATCCCCTACCCTATCCTCTATCCTATCCTATCCTCTATCCTATCCTATCGTCTATCCTATCTTCTATCCTATCCTATCCTCCATCCTATCCTATCCTCTATCCTATCCTATCCTCTATCCTATCCTATCTTCTATCCTATCCTATCCTCTATCCTATCAAATCCCCTATCCTATCCTCTATCCTATCTTATCCTCTATCCTATCCTATCTTCTATCCTATCCTATCATCTATCCTCAATCCTATCCTTTCCTGTATCCTATCCAATCCTCTATCCTATCCTATCCTCTATCCTATCCTATCCTCTATCCTATCCTATCCTCTATCCTATCCTATCCTCTATCCTATCCTATCCTCTATCCTATCCTATCCTCTATCCTATCCTATCCTCTATCCTATCCTATCCTCTATCCTATCCTATCCTCTATCCTATCCTATCCTCTATCCTATCCTATCCTCTATCCTATCCTATCCTCTATCCTATCCTATCCTCTATCCTATCCTATCCTCTATCCTATCCTATCCTCTATCCTATCCTATCCTCTGTCCTATCCTATCGTGTATCCTATCCTCTATCCTATCCTATCCTCTATCCTATCCTTTCCTGTATCCTATCCAATCCTCTATCCTATCCTATCCTCTATCCTATCCTGTGCTCTATCCTATCCTATCCTCTATCCTATCCTCTATCTTAGCCTATCCTCTATCCTCTATCGTATCCAATCCTCTATCCTATCCTATCCTCTATCCTATCCTCTATAATATCGTACACTCTATCCTATAATATCATCTATCCGTTCCTATTCTCTATACTATCCTCTATCCTATCCTCTATCCTATCCTATCCTCTATCCTATCAAATCCCCTATCGAATCCTCTATCCTATCCTCTCGTCTATCCTATCCTCTGTCCTATCCTATCCTCTATCCTATCCTATCCCCTGTCACATCCTCTATCCTATCCTATCCAATCCCCTATCCTATGCTCTATCCTATCCTACCATCTATAATATCGTATACTCTATCATATCCTATCCTCTATCCTATAATATCCTCTATCCTATCAAATCCCCTATCCTATCCTCTATCCTATCCTATCCTCTATCCTATCCTATCCTCTGTCCTATCCTATCCTCTATCCTAGCCTATCCTCTATCCTATCCTATCCAATCCCCTATCCTATGCTCTATCCTATCCTACCCTCTATAATATCGTATACTCTGTCATATCCTATCCTCTATCCTATCCTATCCTCTATCCTATCAAATCCCCTATCCTATCCTCTATCCTATCTTATCCTCTATCCTATCCTATCTTCTATCCTATCCTATCATCTATCCTCAATCCTATCCTTTCCTGTATCCTATCCAATCCTCTATCCTATCCTATCCTCTATCCTATCCTATCCTCTATCCTATCCTATCCTCTATCCTATCCTATCCTCTATCCTATCCTATCCTCTATCCTATCCTATCCTCTATCCTATCCTATCCTCTATCCTATCCTATCCTCTATCCTATCCTATCCTCTATCCTATCCTATCCTCTTTCCTATCCTATCCTCTATCCTATCCTATCCTCTATCCTATCCTATCCTCTATCCTATCCTATCCTCTATCCTATCCTATCCTCTATCCTATCCTATCGTGTATCCTATCCTCTATCCTATCCTATCATCTATCCTATCCTTTCCTGTATCCTATCCAATCCTCTATCCTATCCTATCCTCTATCCTATCCTGTCCTCTATCCTATCCTATCCTCTATCCTATCCTCTATCCTAGCCTATCCTCTATCCTCTATCGTATCCAATCCTCTATCCTATCCTATCCTCTATCCTATCCTCTATAATATCGTACACTCTATCCTATAATATCATCTATCCGTTCCTATTCTCTATACTATCCTCTATCCTATCCTCTATCCTATCCTCTATCCTATCCTATCCTCTATCCTATCAAATCCCCTATCGAATCCTCTATCCTATCCTCTCGTCTATCCTATCCTCTGTCCTATCCTATCCTCTATCCTATCCTATCCCCTGTCACATCCTCTATCCTATCCTATCCAATCCCTTATCCTATGCTCTATCCTATCCTACCATCTATAATATCGTATACTCTATCATATCCTATCCTCTATCCTATAATATCCTCTATCCTATCAAATCCCCTATCCTATCCTCTATCCTATTCTATCCTCTATCCTATCCTATCCTCTGTCCTATCCTATCCTCTATCCTAGCCTATCCTCTATCCTATCCTATCCAATCCCCTATCCTATGCTCTATCCTATCCTACCCTCTATAATATCGTATACTCTGTCATATCCTATCCTCTATCCTATAATATCCTCTATCCTATCCAATTACCTATCCTAACCTCTATCCTATCCTATCCTGTATCCTATCCAATCCTCTATCCTATCCTAGCATCTATCATCAATCCTATCCTTTCCTGTATCCTATCATATCCTCTATCCTATCCTATCCTCTAAACTATCCTACCCTATCCTGTATCCTATCCAGTCCTCTATCCTATCCTATCATCTATCATCAATCCTATCCTTTCCTGTATCCTATCCAATCGTCTATCCTATCCTATCCTCTATCCTATCCTATCCTATCCTCTATCCTATCCTATCCTCTATCCTATCCTATCCTCTATCCTATCCTATCCTCTATCCTATCCTATCCTCTATCCTATCCTATCCTCTATCCTATCCTATCGTCTATCCTATCCTCTATCCTATCCTATCCTCTATCCTATCCTATCCTCTATCCTATCCTATCCTCTATCCTATCCTCTATCCTAGCCTATCCTCTATCCTATTCTATCCAATCCCCTATCCTATGCTCTATCCTATCCTACCCTCTATAATATCGTATACTCTATCCTATCCTATCGTCTATCCTATCTTCTATCCTATCCTATCCTCTATCCTATCCTATCCTCTATCCTATCCTATCCTCTATCCTATCCTATCTTCTATCCTATCCTATCCTCTATCCTATCAAATCCCCTATCCTATCCTCTATCCTATCTTATCCTCTATCCTATCCTATCTTCTATCCTATCCTATCATCTATCCTCAATCCTATCCTTTCCTGTATCCTATCCAATCCTCTATCCTATCCTATCCTCTATCCTATCCTGTCCTCAATCCTATGCTATCCTCTATCCTATCCTCTATCCTAACCTATTCTCTATCCTATCCTCTATCCTTATCTCTCATCTATCCTCTATCCTATCCAATCCTCTATCCTATCCTATCCTCTATCCTATCCTATCCTCTATCCTAGCCTATCCTATCCTCTATCCTATCCTATCCTCTATCCTATCCTATCGTCTATCCTATCGTCTATCCTATCCTATCCTCTATCCTATCCTATCCTCTATCCTATCCTATCCTCTATCCTATCCTATGCTCTATCCTATCCTATCCTCTATCCTATGCTATCCTCTATCATATCCTCTACCCTATCCTCTATCCTATCCTATCCTCTATCCTATCCTATCCTCTATCCTATCCTATCCTCTATCCTATCCTATCCTCTATCCTATCCTATCCTCTATCCTATCCTATCCTCTATCCTATCCTCTCCTCTATCCTCAATCCTATCCTTTCCTGTATCCTATCCAATCCTCTATCCTATCCTATCCTCTATCCTATCCTATCGTCTATCCTGTCCTCTATACTATCCTATCCTCTATCCTATCCTATCCTCTATCCTATCCTATCCTCTATCCTATCCTATCCTCTATCCTATCCCATCCCCTATCGTATCCTCTATCCTATCCTATCCTCTATCCTATCCCACCCTCTATCCTATCCTATACTGTATCCTATCCTATCCTCTATCCTATAATATCCTCTGTCCTATCCAATCCTCTATCCTTTATCCTATGCTATCATATCCTATATCCTATCCTATCCTCTATCCTATCCTATCCTCTATCCTATCCTATCCTCTATCCTATAATATCTTCTATCCTATCCTATCCTCTATCCTATCAAGTCCACTATCCTATCCTCTGTCCTATCCTATCTCTATCCTGTCCTATCCTCTATCCTATCCTATCCTCTATCCTATCCTATCCTGTATCCTATCCAATGCTCTATCCTATCCTATCATCTTTCCTCTATCCTATCCAATCCTCTATCCTATCCTATCCTCTATCCTATACTATCCTCTATCCTATAATATCTACTATCCTAGCCTATCCCCTATCCTATCCTCTGTCCTATCCTATCCTCCGTCCTATCCTATCCTCTGTCCTATCCTATCCTCTATCCTATCCTATCCTCTATCCTATCCTATCCTCTATCCTATCCTATCCTCTATCCTATCCCATCTCCTATCGTATCCTCTATCCTATCCTATCCTCTATCCTATCCCACCCTCTATCCTATCCTATACTGTATCCTATCCTATCCTCTATCCTATAATATCCTCTATCCTATCCAATCCTCTATCCTGTATCCTATGCTATCATATCCTATATCCTATCCTATCCTCTATCCTATCCTATCCTCTATCCTATCCTATCCTGTAACGTATCCAATGCTCTATCCTATCCTATCATCTATCCCCTATCCTATCCAACCCTCTACCCTATCCTATCCTCTATCCTATCCTATCCTCTATCCTATAATATCTACTATCCTATCCTATCCCGTATCCTATCCTCTGTCCTATCCTATCCTCCGTCCTATCCTATCCTCTGTCCTACCCTATCCTCTATCCTATCCTATCCTCTATCCTATCCTATCCTCTATCCTATGCGATCCTCTATCCTATCCTCTATCCTATCCTCTATCCTATCCTCTATCCTATCCTATCCTCTATCCTATCCTATCCTCTATCCTATCCTATCCTCTATCCTATCCTATCCTCTATCCTATCCTATCCTCTATACTATCCTATCCTATCCTTTATCCTATCCTATCGTCTATCCTATCCTCTATCCTATCCTATCCTGTATCCTATCCTATCCTCAATCCTATCCTTTCCCGTATCATATCCAATCCTCTATCCTATCCTATCCTCTATCCTATCCTATCCTCTATCCTATCCTATCCTCTATCCTATCCTATCGTCTATCCTATCCTCTATCCTATCCTATCCTCTATCCTATCCTATCCTCTATCCTATCCTATCCTCTATCCTATCCTATCCTCTATCCTATCCTATCCTCTATCCTATCCTATCCTCTATCCTATCCTCTATCCTATCCTATCCTCTATCCTATCCTATCCTCTATCCTATCCTATCCTCTATCCTATCCTGTCCTCTATCCTATGCTATCCTCTATCCTATCCTCTATCCTATCCCATCCCCTATCGTATCCTCTATCCTATCCTATCCTCTATCCTATCCCAGCCTCTATCCTATCCTATACTGTATCCTATCCTATCCTGTATCCTATAATATCTACTATCCTATCCTATCCCCTATCCTATCCTCTGTCCTATCCTATCCTCCGTCCTATCCTATCCTCTGTCCTATCCTATCCTCTATCCTATCCTATCCTCTATCCTATCCTATCCTCTATCCTATCCCACCCTCTATCCTATCCTATACTGTATCCTATCCTATCCTCTATCCTATCCTGTCCTCAATCCTATGCTATCCTCTATCCTATCCTCTATCCTTATCTATCATCTATCCTCTATCCTATCCAATCCTCTATCCTATCCTATCCTCTATCCTATCCTATCCTCTATCCTAGAATATCCTATCCTCTATCCTATCCTATCCTCTATCCTATCCTATCCTCTATCCTAGCCTATCCTATCCTCTATCCTATCCTATCCTCTATCCTATCCTATCGTCTATCCTATCGTCTATCCTATCCTATCCTCTATCCTATCCTATCCTCTATCCTATCCTATCCTCTATCCTATCCTATCCTCTATCCTATCCTATCCTCTATCCTATCCTGTGCTCTATCCTATCCTATCCTCTATCCTATGATATCCTCTATCATATCCTCTACCCTATCCTCTATCCTATCCTATCCTCTATCCTATCCTATCATCTATCCTATCCTATCCTCTATCCTATCCTATCCTCTATCCTATCCTATCCTCTATCCTATCCTCTATCCTAGCCTATCCTCTATCCTATTCTATCCAATCCCATATCCTGTGCTCTATCCTATCCTACCCTCTATAATATCGTATACTCTATCATATCCTATCCTCTATCCTATAATATCCTCTATCCTATCAAATCCCCTACCCTATCCTCTATCCTATCCTATCCTCTATCCTATCCTATCGTCTATCCTATCTTCTATCCTATCCTATCCTCTATCCTATCCTATCCTCTATCCTATCCTATCCTCTATCCTATCCTATCTTCTATCCTATCCTATCCTCTATCCTATCAAATCCCCTATCCTATCCTCTATCCTCAATCCTATCCTTTCCTGTATCCTATCCAATCCTCTATCCTATCCTATCCTCTATCCTATCCTGTCCTCAATCCTATGCTATCCTCTATCCTATCCTCTATCCTAACCTATTCTCTATCCTATCCTCTATCCTTATCTCTCATCTATCCTCTATCCTATCCAATCCTCTATCCTATCCAATCCTCTATCCTATCCTATCCTCTATCCTATCCTATCCTCTATCCTAGCCTATCCTATCCTCTATCCTATCCTATCCTCTATCCTATCCTATCCTCTATCCTATCCTATCCTCTATCCTATCCTCTATCCTAGCCTATCCTCTATCCTATTCTATCCAATCCCCTATCCTATGCTCTATCCTATCCTACCCTCTATAATATCGTATACTCTATCATATCCTATCCTCTATCCTATAATATCCTCTATCCTATCAAATCCCCTACCCTATCCTCTATCCTATCCTATCCTCTATCCTATCCTATCGTCTATCCTATCTTCTATCCTATCCTATCCTCTATCCTATCCTATCCTCTATCCTATCCTATCCTCTATCCTATCCTATCTTCTATCCTATCCTATCCTCTATCCTATCAAATCCCCTATCCTATCCTCTATCCTATCTTATCCTCTATCCTATCCTATCTTCTATCCTATCCTATCATCTATCCTCAATCCTATCCTTTCCTGTATCCTATCCAATCCCCTATCCTATCCTCTATCCTATCCTATCCTGTATCCTATCCAATCCTCTATCCTATCCTAGCATCTATCATCAATCCTATCCTTTCCTGTATCCTATCCAATCCTCTATCCTATCCTATCCTCTATCCTATCCTGTCCTCAATCCTATGCTATCCTCTATCCTATCCTCTATCCTTATCTATCATCTATCCTCTATCCTATCCAATCCTCTATCCTATCCAATCCTCTATCCTATCCTATCCTCTATCCTATCCTATCCTCTATCCTAGAATATCCTATCCTCTATCCTATCCTATCCTCTATCCTATCCTATCGTCTATCCTATCGTCTATCCTATCCTATCCTCTATCCTATCCTATCCTCTATCCTATCCTATCCTCTATCCTATCCTATCCTCTATCCTATCATATCCTCTATCCTATCCTATGCTCTATCCTATCCTATCCTCTATCCTATGCTATCCTCTATCATATCCTCTACCCTATCCTCTATCCTATCCTATCCTCTATCCTATCCTCTATCCTAGCCTATCCTCTATCCTATTCTATCCAATCCCCTATCCTATGCTCTATCCTATCCTACCCTCTATAATATCGTATACTCTATCATATCCTATCCTCTATCCTATAATATCCTCTATCCTATCAAATCCCCTACCCTATCCTCTATCCTATCCTATCCTCTATCCTATCCTATCGTCTATCCTATCTTCTATCCTATCCTATCCTCTATCCTATCCTATACTCTATCCTATCCTATCCTATCCTCTATCCTATCCTATCTTCTATCCTATCCTATCCTCTATCCTATCCTCTATCCTATCCTCTATCCTATCCTCTATCCTATCCTATCCTCTATCCTATCCTATCCGCTATCCTATCCTATCCTCTATCCTATGCTGTCCTCTATCCTATCCTCTATCCTATCCTCTATCCTATCCTATCCTCTATCCTATCCTATCCTCTATCCTATCCTATCCTCTATCCTATCCTATCCTCTATCCTATCCTATCCTCTATCCTATCCTATCCTCTATCCTATCCTATCCTCTATCCTATCCTATCCTCTATCCTATCCTATCCTCTATCCTATCCTATCCTCTATCCAATCCTCTATCCTATCCTCTATCCTATCCTATCCTCTATCCTATCCTATCCTCTATCCTATCCTATCGTCTATCCTATCCTCTATCCTATCCTATCCTCTATCCTATCCTATCCTCTTTCCTATCCTATCCTCTATCCTATCCTATCCTCTATCCTATCATATCCTCTATCCTATAATATCCTCTATCCTATCCTATCTCCTATCCAATCCTCTATCCCATCCTATCCTCTATCCTATCCTATCCTCTATCCTATCCTATCCTCTATCCTATGCTGTCCTCTATCCTATCCTCTATTCTATCCTCTATCCTATCCTATCCTCTATCCTATCCTATCCTCTATCCTATCCTATCCTCTATCCTATCCTATCCTCTATCCTATCCTATCCTCTATCCTATCCTATCCTCTATCCAATCCTCTATCCTATCCTCTATCCTATCCTATCCTCTATCCTATCCTATCCTCTATCCTATCCTATCCTCTATCCTATCCTATCCTCTATCCTATCCTATCCTCTATCCTATCCTATCCTCTATCCTATCCTATCCTCTTTCCTATCCTATCCTCTATCCTATCCTATCCTCTATCCTATCCTATCCTCTATCCTATCCTATCCTCTATCCTATCCTATCCTCTATCCTATCCTATCCTCTATCCTATCCTATCGTGTATCCTATCCTCTATCCTATCCTATCATCTATCCTATCCTTTCCTGTATCCTATCCAATCCTCTATCCTATCCTATCCTCTATCCTATCCTGTCCTCTATCCTATCCTATCCTCTATCCTATCCTCTATCCTAGCCTATCCTCTATCCTCTATCGTATCCAATCCTCTATCCTATCCTATCCTCTATCCTATCCTCTATAATATCGTACACTCTATCCTATAATATCATCTATCCGTTCCTATTCTCTATACTATCCTCTATCCTATCCTCTATCCTATCCTCTATCCTATCCTATCCTCTATCCTATCAAATCCCCTATCGAATCCTCTATCCTATCCTCTCGTCTATCCTATCCTCTGTCCTATCCTATCCTCTATCCTATCCTATCCCCTGTCACATCCTCTATCCTATCCTATCCAATCCCCTATCCTATGCTCTATCCTATCCTACCATCTATAATATCGTATACTCTATCATATCCTATCCTCTATCCTATAATATCCTCTATCCTATCAAATCCCCTATCCTATCCTCTATCCTATTCTATCCTCTATCCTATCCTATCCTCTGTCCTATCCTATCCTCTATCCTAGCCTATCCTCTATCCTATCCTATCCAATCCCCTATCCTATGCTCTATCCTATCCTACCCTCTATAATATCGTATACTCTGTCATATCCTATCCTCTATCCTATAATATCCTCTATCCTATCCAATTACCTATCCTAACCTCTATCCTATCCTATCCTGTATCCTATCCAATCCTCTATCCTATCCTAGCATCTATCATCAATCCTATCCTTTCCTGTATCCTATCATATCCTCTATCCTATCCTATCCTCTAAACTATCCTACCCTATCCTCTATCCTATCCTATCCTCTATCCTATCCTATCATCTATCCTATCCTATCCTCTATCCTATCCTATCTTCTATCCTATCCTATCCTCTATCCTATCAAATCCCCTATCCTATCCTCTATCCTATCCTATCCTGTATCCTATCCAGTCCTCTATCCTATCCTATCATCTATCATCAATCCTATCCTTTCCTGTATCCTATCCAATCGTCTATCCTATCCTATCCTCTATCCTATCCTATCCTATCCTCTATCCTATCCTATCCTCTATCCTATCCTATCCTCTATCCTATCCTATCCTCTATCCTATCCTATCCTCTATCCTATCCTATCCTCTATCCTATCCTATCCTCTATCCTATCCTATCCTCTATCCTATCCTCTATCCTAGCCTATCCTCTATCCTATTCTATCCAATCCCCTATCCTATGCTCTATCCTATCCTACCCTCTATAATATCGTATACTCTATCATATCCTATCCTCTATCCTATAATATCCTCTATCCTATCAAATCCCCTACCCTATCCTCTATCCTATCCTATCCTCTATCCTATCCTATCGTCTATCCTATCTTCTATCCTATCCTATCCTCTATCCTATCCTATCCTCTATCCTATCCTATCCTCTATCCTATCCTATCTTCTATCCTATCCTATCCTCTATCCTATCAAATCCCCTATCCTATCCTCTATCCTATCTTATCCTCTATCCTATCCTATCTTCTATCCTATCCTATCATCTATCCTCAATCCTATCCTTTCCTGTATCCTATCCAATCCTCTATCCTATCCTATCCTCTATCCTATCCTGTCCTCAATCCTATGCTATCCTCTATCCTATCCTCTATCCTAACCTATTCTCTATCCTATCCTCTATCCTTATCTCTCATCTATCCTCTATCCTATCCAATCCTCTATCCTATCCTATCCTCTATCCTATCCTATCCTCTATCCTAGCCTATCCTATCCTCTATCCTATCCTATCCTCTATCCTATCCTATCGTCTATCCTATCGTCTATCCTATCCTATCCTCTATCCTATCCTATCCTCTATCCTATCCTATCCTCTATCCTATCCTATCCTCTATCCTATCCTATCCTCTATCCTATCCTATGCTCTATCCTATCCTATCCTCTATCCTATGCTATCCTCTATCATATCCTCTACCCTATCCTCTATCCTATCCTATCCTCTATCCTATCCTATCATCTATCCTATCCTATCCTCTATCCTATCCTATCCTCTATCCTATCCAATCCTCTATCCTATCCTATCCTCTATCCTATCCTATCCTCTATCCTATCCTATCCTCTATCCTATCCTATCCTCTATCCTATCCTATCCTCTATCCTATCCTATCCTCTATCCTATCCTCTCCTCTATCCTCAATCCTATCCTTTCCTGTATCCTATCCAATCCTCTATCCTATCCTATCCTCTATCCTATCCTATCGTCTATCCTGTCCTCTATACTATCCTATCCTCTATCCTATCCTATCCTCTATCCTATCCTATCCTCTATCCTATCCTATCCTCTATCCTATCCCATCCCCTATCGTATCCTCTATCCTATCCTATCCTCTATCCTATCCCACCCTCTATCCTATCCTATACTGTATCCTATCCTATCCTCTATCCTATAATATCCTCTGTCCTATCCAATCCTCTATCCTTTATCCTATGCTATCATATCCTATATCCTATCCTATCCTCTATCCTATCCTATCCTCTATCCTATCCTATCCTCTATCCTATCCTATCCTCTATCCTATAATATCTTCTATCCTATCCTATCCTCTATCCTATCAAGTCCACTATCCTATCCTCTGTCCTATCCTATCTCTATCCTGTCCTATCCTCTATCCTATCCTATCCTCTATCCTATCCTATCCTGTATCCTATCCAATGCTCTATCCTATCCTATCATCTTTCCTCTATCCTATCCAATCCTCTATCCTATCCTATCCTCTATCCTATACTATCCTCTATCCTATAATATCTACTATCCTAGCCTATCCCCTATCCTATCCTCTGTCCTATCCTATCCTCCGTCCTATCCTATCCTCTGTCCTATCCTATCCTCTATCCTATCCTATCCTCTATCCTATCCTATCCTCTATCCTATCCTATCCTCTATCCTATCCCATCTCCTATCGTATCCTCTATCCTATCCTATCCTCTATCCTATCCCACCCTCTATCCTATCCTATACTGTATCCTATCCTATCCTCTATCCTATAATATCCTCTATCCTATCCAATCCTCTATCCTGTATCCTATGCTATCATATCCTATATCCTATCCTATCCTCTATCCTATCCTATCCTCTATCCTATAATATCTTCTATCCTATCCTATCCTCTATCCTATCAAGTCCCCTACCCTATCCTCTGTCCTATCCTATCTCTATCCTATCCTATCCTCTATCCTATCCTATCCTCTATCCTATCCTATCCTGTATCCTATCCAATGCTCTATCCTATCCTATCATCTATCCCCTATCCTATCCAACCCTCTATCCTATCCTATCCTCTATCCTATCCTATCCTCTATCCTATAATATCTACTATCCTATCCTATCCCCTATCCTATCCTCTGTCCTATCCTATCCTCCGTCCTATCCTATCCTCTGTCCTACCCTATCCTCTATCCTATCCTATCCTCTATCCTATCCTATCCTCTATCCTATGCGATCCTCTATCCTATCCTCTATCCTATCCTCTATCCTATCCTCTATCCTATCCTCTATCCTATCCTATCCTCTATCCTATCCTATCCTCTATCCTATCCTATCCTCTATCCTATCCTATCCTCTATCCTATCCTATCCTCTATACTATCCTATCCTATCCTTTATCCTATCCTATCGTCTATCCTATCCTCTATCCTATCCTATCCTGTATCCTATCCTATCCTCAATCCTATCCTTTCCCGTATCATATCCAATCCTCTATCCTATCCTATCCTCTATCCTATCCTATCCTCTATCCTATCCTATCCTCTATCCTATCCTATC
Organism: Halictus rubicundus; assembly: GCF_050948215.1. NCBI lineage: Eukaryota > Metazoa > Arthropoda > Insecta > Hymenoptera > Halictidae > Halictus > Halictus rubicundus. The sequence continues at coordinate 187,909 of NW_027488781.1, forward strand.
GTCTATCCTATCCTCTATCCTATCCTATCCTCTATCCTATCCTATCCTCTATCCTATCCTATCCTCTATCCTATCCTATCCTCTATCCTATCCTATCCTCTATCCTATAATATCCTCTATCCTATCAAATCCCCTACCCTATCCTCTATCCTATCCTATCCTCTATCCTATCCTATCGTCTATCCTATCTTCTATCCTATCCTATCCTCTATCCTATCCTATCCTCTATCCTATCCTATCCTCTATCCTATCCTATCTTCTATCCTATCCTATCCTCTATCCTATCAAATCCCCTATCCTATCCTCTATCCTATCTTATCCTCTATCCTATCCTATCTTCTATCCTATCCTATCATCTATCCTCAATCCTATCCTTTCCTGTATCCTATCCAATCCCCTATCCTATCCTCTATCCTATCCTATCCTGTATCCTATCCAATCCTCTATCCTATCCTAGCATCTATCATCAATCCTATCCTTTCCTGTATCCTATCCAATCCTCTATCCTATCCTATCCTCTATCCTATCCTGTCCTCAATCCTATGCTATCCTCTATCCTATCCTCTATCCTTATCTATCATCTATCCTCTATCCTATCCAATCCTCTATCCTATCCTATCCTCTATCCTATCCTATCCTCTATCCTAGAATATCCTATCCTCTATCCTATCCTATCCTCTATCCTATCCTATCGTCTATCCTATCGTCTATCCTATCCTATCCTCTATCCTATCCTATCCTCTATCCTATCCTATCCTCTATCCTATCCTATCCTCTATCCTATCATATCCTCTATCCTATCCTATGCTCTATCCTATCCTATCCTCTATCCTATGCTATCCTCTATCATATCCTCTACCCTATCCTCTATCCTATCCTATCCTCTATCCTATCCTCTATCCTAGCCTATCCTCTATCCTATTCTATCCAATCCCCTATCCTATGCTCTATCCTATCCTACCCTCTATAATATCGTATACTCTATCATATCCTATCCTCTATCCTATAATATCCTCTATCCTATCAAATCCCCTACCCTATCCTCTATCCTATCCTATCCTCTATCCTATCCTATCGTCTATCCTATCTTCTATCCTATCCTATCCTCTATCCTATCCTATACTCTATCCTATCCTATCCTATCCTCTATCCTATCCTATCTTCTATCCTATCCTATCCTCTATCCTATCCTCTATCCTATCCTCTATCCTATCCTATCCTCTATCCTATCCTATCCGCTATCCTATCCTATCCTCTATCCTATGCTGTCCTCTATCCTATCCTCTATCCTATCCTCTATCCTATCCTATCCTCTATCCTATCCTATCCTCTATCCTATCCTATCCTCTATCCTATCCTATCCTCTATCCTATCCTATCCTCTATCCTATCCTATCCTCTATCCTATCCTATCCTCTATCCTATCCTATCCTCTATCCTATCCTATCCTCTATCCAATCCTCTATCCTATCCTCTATCCTATCCTATCCTCTATCCTATCCTATCCTCTATCCTATCCTATCGTCTATCCTATCCTCTATCCTATCCTATCCTCTATCCTATCCTATCCTCTTTCCTATCCTATCCTCTATCCTATCCTATCCTCTATCCTATCATATCCTCTATCCTATAATATCCTCTATCCTATCCTATCTCCTATCCAATCCTCTATCCCATCCTATCCTCTATCCTATCCTATCCTCTATCCTATCCTATCCTCTATCCTATGCTGTCCTCTATCCTATCCTCTATTCTATCCTCTATCCTATCCTATCCTCTATCCTATCCTATCCTCTATCCTATCCTATCCTCTATCGTATCCTATCCTCTATCCTATCCTATCCTCTATCCTATCCTATCCTCTATCCAATCCTCTATCCTATCCTCTATCCTATCCTATCCTCTATCCTATCCTATCCTCTATCCTATCCTATCCTCTATCCTATCCTATCCTCTATCCTATCCTATCCTCTATCCTATCCTATCCTCTATCCTATCCTATCCTCTTTCCTATCCTATCCTCTATCCTATCCTATCCTCTATCCTATCCTATCCTCTATCCTATCCTATCCTCTATCCTATCCTATCCTCTATCCTATCCTATCCTCTATCCTATCCTATCGTGTATCCTATCCTCTATCCTATCCTATCATCTATCCTATCCTTTCCTGTATCCTATCCAATCCTCTATCCTATCCTTTCCTCTATCCTATCCTGTCCTCTATCCTATCCTATCCTCTATCCTATCCTCTATCCTAGCCTATCCTCTATCCTCTATCGTATCCAATCCTCTACCCTATCCTATCCTCTATCCTATCCTCTATAATATCGTACACTCTATCCTATAATATCATCTATCCGTTCCTATTCTCTATACTATCCTCTATCCTATCCTCTATCCTATCCTCTATCCTATCCTCTATCCTATCCTATCCTCTATCCTATCAAATCCCCTATCGAATCCTCTATCCTATCCTCTCGTCTATCCTATCCTCTGTCCTATTCTATCCTCTATCCTATCCTATCCCCTGTCACATCCTCTATCCTATCCTATCCAATCCCCTATCCTATGCTCTATCCTATCCTACCATCTATAATATCGTATACTCTATCATATCCTATCCTCTATCCTATAATATCCTCTATCCTATCAAATCCCCTATCCTATCCTCTATCCTATTCTATCCTCTATCCTATCCTATCCTCTGTCCTATCCTATCCTCTATCCTAGCCTATCCTCTATCCTATCCTATCCAATCCCCTATCCTATGCTCTATCCTATCCTACCCTCTATAATATCGTATACTCTGTCATATCCTATCCTCTATCCTATAATATCCTCTATCCTATCCAATTACCTATCCTAACCTCTATCCTATCCTATCCTCTATCCTATCCAATCCTCTATCCTATCCTATCCTCTATCCTATCCTATCCTCTATCCTATCCTATCCTCTATCCTATCCTATCCTCTATCCTATCCTATCCTCTATCCTATCCTCTCCTCTATCCTCAATCCTATCCTTTCCTGTATCCTATCCAATCCTCTATCCTATCCTATCCTCTATCCTATCCTATCGTCTATCCTGTCCTCTATACTATCCTATCCTCTATCCTATCCTATCCTCTATCCTATCCTATCCTCTATCCTATCCTATCCTCTATCCTATCCCATCCCCTATCGTATCCTCTATCCTATCCTATCCTCTATCCTATCCCACCCTCTATCCTATCCTATACTGTATCCTATCCTATCCTCTATCCTATAATATCCTCTGTCCTATCCAATCCTCTATCCTTTATCCTATGCTATCATATCCTATATCCTATCCTATCCTCTATCCTATCCTATCCTCTATCCTATCCTATCCTCTATCCTATAATATCTTCTATCCTATCCTATCCTCTATCCTATCAAGTCCACTATCCTATCCTCTGTCCTATCCTATCTCTATCCTGTCCTATCCTCTATCCTATCCTATCCTCTATCCTATCCTATCCTGTATCCTATCCAATGCTCTATCCTATCCTATCATCTTTCCTCTATCCTATCCAATCCTCTATCCTATCCTATCCTCTATCCTATACTATCCTCTATCCTATAATATCTACTATCCTAGCCTATCCCCTATCCTATCCTCTGTCCTATCCTATCCTCCGTCCTATCCTATCCTCTGTCCTATCCTATCCTCTATCCTATCCTATCCTCTATCCTATCCTATCCTCTATCCTATCCTATCCTCTATCCTATCCCATCTCCTATCGTATCCTCTATCCTATCCTATCCTCTATCCTATCCCACCCTCTATCCTATCCTATACTGTATCCTATCCTATCCTCTATCCTATAATATCCTCTATCCTATCCAATCCTCTATCCTGTATCCTATGCTATCATATCCTATATCCTATCCTATCCTCTATCCTATCCTATCCTCTATCCTATAATATCTTCTATCCTATCCTATCCTCTATCCTATCAAGTCCCCTACCCTATCCTCTGTCCTATCCTATCTCTATCCTATCCTATCCTCTATCCTATCCTATCCTCTATCCTATCCTATCCTGTATCCTATCCAATGCTCTATCCTATCCTATCATCTATCCCCTATCCTATCCAACCCTCTATCCTATCCTATCCTCTATCCTATCCTATCCTCTATCCTATAATATCTACTATCCTATCCTATCCCCTATCCTATCCTCTGTCCTATCCTATCCTCCGTCCTATCCTATCCTCTGTCCTACCCTATCCTCTATCCTATCCTATCCTCTATCCTATCCTATCCTCTATCCTATGCGATCCTCTATCCTATCCTCTATCCTATCCTCTATCCTATCCTCTATCCTATCCTCTATCCTATCCTATCCTCTATCCTATCCTATCCTCTATCCTATCCTATCCTCTATCCTATCCTATCCTCTATCCTATCCTATCCTCTATACTATCCTATCCTATCCTTTATCCTATCCTATCGTCTATCCTATCCTCTATCCTATCCTATCCTGTATCCTATCCTATCCTCAATCCTATCCTTTCCCGTATCATATCCAATCCTCTATCCTATCCTATCCTCTATCCTATCCTATCCTCTATCCTATCCTATCCTCTATCCTATCCTATCGTCTATCCTATCCTCTATCCTATCCTATCCTCTATCCTATCCTATCCTCTATCCTATCCTATCCTCTATCCTATCCTATCCTCTATCCTATCCTATCCTCTATCCTATCCTATCCTCTATCCTATCCTATCCTCTATCCTATCCTATCCTCTATCCTATCCTATCCTCTATCCTATCCTCTATCCTATCCTCTATCCTATCCTATCCTCTATCCTATCCTATCCTCTATCCTATCCTATCCTCTATCCTATCCTGTCCTCTATCCTATGCTATCCTCTATCCTATCCTCTATCCTATCCCATCCCCTATCGTATCCTCTATCCTATCCTATCCTCTATCCTATCCCAGCCTCTATCCTATCCTATACTGTATCCTATCCTATCCTGTATCCTATAATATCTACTATCCTATCCTATCCCCTATCCTATCCTCTGTCCTATCCTATCCTCCGTCCTATCCTATCCTCTGTCCTATCCTATCCTCTATCCTATCCTATCCTCTATCCTATCCCACCCTCTATCCTATCCTATACTGTATCCTATCCTATCCTCTATCCTATAATATCCTCTATCCTATCCTATCCTCTATCCTATCCTATCGTCTATCCTATCTTCTATCCTATCCTATCCTCTATCCTATCCTATCCTCTATCCTATCCTATCCTCTATCCTATCCTATCTTCTATCCTATCCTATCCTCTATCCTATCAAATCCCCTATCCTATCCTCTATCCTATCTTATCCTCTATCCTATCCTATCTTCTATCCTATCCTATCATCTATCCTCAATCCTATCCTTTCCTGTATCCTATCCAATCCTCTATCCTATCCTATCCTCTATCCTATCCTGTCCTCAATCCCATGCTATCCTCTATCCTATCCTCTATCCTAACCTATTCTCTATCCTATCCTCTATCCTTATCTCTCATCTATCCTCTATCCTATCCAATCCTCTATCCTATCCTATCCTCTATCCTATCCTATCCTCTATCCTAGCCTATCCTATCCTCTATCCTATCCTATCCTCTATCCTATCCTATCCTCTATCCTATCCTCTATCCTAGCCTATCCTCCATCCTATTCTATCCAATCCCCTATCCTATGCTCTATCCTATCCTACCCTCTATAATATCGTATACTCTATCATATCCTATCCTCTATCCTATAATATGCTCTATCCTATCAAATCCCCTACCCTATCCTCTATCCTATCCTATCCTCTATCCTATCCTATCGTCTATCCTATCTTCTATCCTATCCTATCCTCTATCCTATCCTATCCTCTATCCTATCCTATCCTCTATCCTATCCTATCTTCCATCCTATCCTATCCTCTATCCTATCAAATCCCCTATCCTATCCTCTATCCTATCTTATCCTCTATCCTATCCTATCTTCTATCCTATCCTATCATCTATCCTCAATCCTATCCTTTCCTGTATCCTATCCAATCCTCTATCCTATCCTATCCTCTATCCTATCCTGTCCTCAATCCTATGCTATCCTCTATCCTATCCTCTATCCTAACCTATTCTCTATCCTATCCTCTATCCTTATCTCTCATCTATCCTCTATTCTATCCAATCCTCTATCCTATCCTATCCTCTATCCTATCCTATCCTCTATCCTAGCCTATCCTATCCTATCCTCTATCCTATCCTCTATCCTAGCCTATCCTCTATCCTATTCTATCCAATCCCCTATCCTATGCTCTATCCTATCCTACCCTCTATAATATCGTATACTCTATCATATCCTATCCTCTATCCTATAATATCCCCTACCCTATTATCTATCCTATCCTATCCTCTATCCTATCCTATCGTCTATCCTATCTTCTATCCTATCCTATCCTCTATCCTATCCTATCCTCTATCCTATCCTATCCTCTATCCTATCCTATCTTCTATCCTATCCTATCCTCTATCCTATCCTCTATCCTATCTTATCCTCTATCCTATCCTATCTTCTATCCTATCCTATCATCTATCCTCAATCCTATCCTTTCCTGTATCCTATCCAATCCTCTATCCTATCCTATCCTCTATCCTATCCTGTCCTCAATTCTATGCTATCCTCTATCCTATCCTCTATCCTAACCTATTCTCTATCCTATCCTCTATCCTTATCTCTCATCTATCCTCTATCCTATCCAATCCTCTATCCTATCCTATCCTCTATCCTATCCTATCCTCTATCCTAGCATATCCTATCCTCTATCCTATCCTATCCTCTATCCTATCCTATCGTCTATCCTATCGTCTATCCTATCCTATCCTCTATCCTATCCTATCCTCTATCCTATCCTATCCTCTATCCTATCCTATCCTCTATCCTATCCTATCCTCTATCCTATCCTATGCTCTATCCTATCCTATCCTCTATCCTATGCTATCCTCTATCATATCCTCTACCCTATCCTCTATCCTATCCTATCCTCTATCCTATCCTATCATCTATCCTATCCTATCCTCTATCCTATCCTATCCTCTATCCTATCCTATCCTCTATCCTATCCTCTATCCTAGCCTATCCTCTATCCTATTCTATCCAATCCCCCATCCTATGCTCTATCCTATCCTACCCTCTATAATATCGTATACTCTATCATATCCTATCCTCAATCCTATAATATCCTCTATCCTATCAAATCCCCTACCCTATCCTCTATCCTATCCTATGCTCTATCCTATCCTATCGTCTATCCTATCTTCTATCCTATCCTATCCTCTATCCTATCCTATCCTCTATCCTATCCTATCCTCTATCCTATCCTATCTTCTATCCTATCCTATCCTCTATCCTATCAAATCCCCTATCCTATCCTCTATCCTATCTTATCCTCTATCCTATCCTGTCCTCAATCCTATGCTATCCTCTATCCAATCCTCTATCCTAACCTATTCTCTATCCTATCCTCTATCCTTATCTCTCATCTATCCTCTATCCTATCCAATCCTCTATCCTATCCTATCCTCTATCCTATCCTATCCTCTATCCTAGCCTATCCTATCCTCTATCCTATCCTATCCTCTATCCTATCCTCTATCCTAGCCTATCCTCTATCCTATTCTATCCAATCCCCTATCCTATGCTCTATCCTATCCTACCCTCTATAATATCGTATACTCTATCATATCCTATCCTCTATCCTATAATATCCTCTATCCTATCAAATCCCCTACCCTATCCTCTATCCTATCCTATCCTCTATCCTATCCTATCTTCTATCCTATCCTATCCTCTATCCTATCAAATCCCCTATCCTATCCTCTATCCTATCTTATCCTCTATCCTATCCTATCTTCTATCCTATCCTATCATCTATCCTCAATCCTATCCTTTCCTGTATCCTATCCAATCCTCTATCCTATCCTATCCTCTATCCTATCCTGTCCTCAATCCTATGCTATCCTCTATCCTATCCTCTATCCTAACCTATTCTCTATCCTATCCTCTATCCTTATCTCTCATCTATCCTCTATCCTATCCAATCCTCTATCCTATCCTATCCTCTATCCTATCCTATCCTCTATCCTAGCCTATCCTATCCTCTATCCTATCCTATCCTCTATCCTATCCTATCGTCTATCCTATCGTCTATCCTATCCTATCCTCTATCCTATCCTATCCTCTATCCTATCCTATCCTCTATCCTATCCTATCCTCTATCCTATCCTATCGTCTATCCTATCTTCTATCCTATCCTATCCTCTATCCTATCCTATCCTCTATCCTATCCTATCCTCTATCCTATCCTATCTTCTATCCTATCCTATCCTCTATCCTATCAAATCCCCTATCCTATCCTCTATCCTATCTTATCCTCTATCCTATCCTATCTTCTATCCTATCCTATCATCTATCATCAATCCTATCCTTTCCTGTATCCTATCCAATCCTCTATCCTATCCTATCCTCTATCCTATCCTGTCCTCAATCCCATGCTATCCTCTATCCTATCCTCTATCCTAACCTATTCTCTATCCTATCCTCTATCCTTATCTCTCATCTATCCTCTATCCTATCCAATCCTCTATCGTATCCTATCCTCTATCCTATCCTATCCTCTATCCTATCCTATCCTCTATCCTAGCCTATCCTATCCTCTATCCTATCCTATCCTCTATCCTATCCTATCGTCTATCCTATCGTCTATCCTATCCTATCCTCTATCCTATCCTATCCTCTATCCTATCCTATCCTCTATCCTATCCTATCCTCTATCCTATCCTATCCTCTATCCTATCCTATGCTCTATCCTATCCTATCCTCTATCCTATGCTATCCTCTATCATATCCTCTACCCTATCCTCTATCCTATCCTATCCTCTATCCTATCCTATCATCTATCCTATCCTATCCTCTATCCTATCCTATCCTCTATCCTATCCTATCCTCTATCCTATCCTCTATCCTAGCCTATCCTCCATCCTATTCTATCCAATCCCCTATCCTATGCTCTATCCTATCCTACCCTCTATAATATCGTATACTCTATCATATCCTATCCTCTATCCTATAATATGCTCTATCCTATCAAATCCCCTACCCTATCCTCTATCCTATCCTATCCTCTATCCTATCCTATCGTCTATCCTATCCTCTATCCTATCCTATCATCTATCCTATCCTATCCTCTATCCTATCCTATCCTCTATCCTATCCTATCCTCTATCCTATCCTCTATCCTAGCCTATCCTCCATCCTATTCTATCCAATCCCCTATCCTATGCTCTATCCTATCCTACCCTCTATAATATCGTATACTCTATCATATCCTATCCTCTATCCTATAATATGCTCTATCCTATCAAATCCCCTACCCTATCCTCTATCCTATCCTATCCTCTATCCTATCCTATCGTCTATCCTATCTTCTATCCTATCCTATCCTCTATCCTATCCTATCCTCTATCCTATCCTATCCTCTATCCTATCCTATCTTCTATCCTATCCTATCCTCTATCCTATCAAATCCCCTATCCTATCCTCTATCCTATCTTATCCTCTATCCTATCCTATCCTCTATCCTATCCTATCATCTATCCTCAATCCTATCCTTTCCTGTATCCTATCCAATCCTCTATCCTATCCTATCCTCTATCCTATCCTGTCCTCAATTCTATGCTATCCTCTATCCTATCCTCTATCCTAACCTATTCTCTATCCTATCCTCTATCCTTATCTCTCATCTATCCTCTATCCTATCCAATCCTCTATCCTATCCTATCCTCTATCCTATCCTATCCTCTATCCTAGCATATCCTATCCTCTATCCTATCCTATCCTCTATCCTATCCTATCGTCTATCCTATCGTCTATCCTATCCTATCCTCTATCCTATCCTATCCTCTATCCTATCCTATCCTCTATCCTATCCTATCCTCTATCCTATCCTATCCTCTATCCTATCCTATGCTCTATCCTATCCTATCCTCTATCCTATGCTATCCTCTATCATATCCTCTACCCTATCCTCTATCCTATCCTATCCTCTATCCTATCCTATCCTCTATCCTATCCTCTATCCTAGCCTATCCTCTATCCTATTCTATCCAATCCCCCATCCTATGCTCTATCCTATCCTACCCTCTATAATATCGTATACTCTATCATATCCTATCCTCAATCCTATAATATCCTCTATCCTATCAAATCCCCTACCCTATCCTCTATCCTATCCTATCCTCTATCCTATCCTATCGTCTATCCTATCTTCTATCCTATCCTATCCTCTATCCTATCCTATCCTCTATCCTATCCTATCCTCTATCCTATCCTATCTTCTATCCTATCCTATCCTCTATCCTATCAAATCCCCTATCCTATCCTCTATCCTATCTTATCCTCTATCCTATCCTGTCCTCAATCCTATGCTATCCTCTATCCAATCCTCTATCCTAACCTATTCTCTATCCTATCCTCTATCCTTATCTCTCATCTATCCTCTATCCTATCCAATCCTCTATCCTATCCTATCCTCTATCCTATCCTATCCTCTATCCTAGCCTATCCTATCCTCTATCCTATCCTATCCTCTATCCTATCCTATCCTCTATCCTATCCTATCGTCTATCCTATCGTCTATCCTATCCTATCCTCTATCCTATCCTCTATCCTATCCTCTATCCTAGCCTATCCTCTATCCTATTCTATCCAATCCCCTATCCTATGCTCTATCCTATCCTACCCTCTATAATATCGTATACTCTATCATATCCTATCCTCTATCCTATAATATCCTCTATCCTATCAAATCCCCTACCCTATCCTCTATCCTATCCTATCCTCTATCCTATCCTATCGTCTATCCTATCTTCTATCCTATCCTATCCTCTATCCTATCCTATCCTCTATCCTATCCTATCCTCTATCCTATCCTATCTTCTATCCTATCCTATCCTCTATCCTATCAAATCCCCTATCCTATCCTCTATCCTATCTTATCCTCTATCCTATCCTATCTTCTATCCTATCCTATCATCTATCCTCAATCCTATCCTTTCCTGTATCCTATCCAATCCTCTATCCTATCCTATCCTCTATCCTATCCTGTCCTCAATTCTATGCTATCCTCTATCCTATCCTCTATCCTAACCTATTCTCTATCCTATCCTCTATCCTTATCTCTCATCTATCCTCTATCCTATCCAATCCTCTATCCTATCCTATCCTCTATCCTATCCTATCCTCTATCCTAGCATATCCTATCCTCTATCCTATCCTATCCTCTATCCTATCCTATCGTCTATCCTATCGTCTATCCTATCCTATCCTCTATCCTATCCTATCCTCTATCCTATCCTATCCTCTATCCTATCCTATCCTCTATCCTATCCTATCCTCTATCCTATCCTATGCTCTATCCTATCCTATCCTCTATCCTATGCTATCCTCTATCATATCCTCTACCCTATCCTCTATCCTATCCTATCCTCTATCCTATCCTATCATCTATCCTATCCTATCCTCTATCCTATCCTATCCTCTATCCTATCCTATCCTCTATCCTATCCTCTATCCTAGCCTATCCTCTATCCTATTCTATCCAATCCCCCATCCTATGCTCTATCCTATCGTACCCTCTATAATATCGTATACTCTATCATATCCTATCCTCAATCCTATAATATCCTCTATCCTATCAAATCCCCTACCCTATCCTCTATCCTATCCTATCCTCTATCCTATCCTATCGTCTATCCTATCTTCTATCCTATCCTATCCTCTATCCTATCCTATCCTCTATCCTATCCTATCCTCTATCCTATCCTATCTTCTATCCTATCCTATCCTCTATCCTATCAAATCCCCTATCCTATCCTCTATCCTATCTTATCCTCTATCCTATCCTGTCCTCAATCCTATGCTATCCTCTATCCAATCCTCTATCCTAACCTATTCTCTATCCTATCCTCTATCCTTATCTCTCATCTATCCTCTATCCTATCCAATCCTCTATCCTATCCTATCCTCTATCCTATCCTATCCTCTATCCTAGCCTATCCTATCCTCTATCCTATCCTATCCTCTATCCTATCCTATCCTCTATCCTATCCTATCGTCTATCCTATCGTCTATCCTATCCTATCCTCTATCCTATCCTCTATCCTATCCTCTATCCTAGCCTATCCTCTATCCTATTCTATCCAATCCCCTATCCTATGCTCTATCCTATCCTACCCTCTATAATATCGTATACTCTATCATATCCTATCCTCTATCCTATAATATCCTCTATCCTATCAAATCCCCTACCCTATCCTCTATCCTATCCTATCCTCTATCCTATCCTATCTTCTATCCTATCCTATCCTCTATCCTATCAAATCCCCTATCCTATCCTCTATCCTATCTTATCCTCTATCCTATCCTATCTTCTATCCTATCCTATCATCTATCCTCAATCCTATCCTTTCCTGTATCCTATCCAATCCTCTATCCTATCCTATCCTCTATCCTATCCTGTCCTCAATCCTATGCTATCCTCTATCCTATCCTCTATCCTAACCTATTCTCTATCCTATCCTCTATCCTTATCTATCATGTATCCTCTATCCTATCCAATCCTCTATCCTATCCTATCCTCTATCCTATCCTATCCTCTATCCTAGCCTATCCTATCCTCTATCCTATCCTATCCTCTATCCTATCCTATCGTCTATCCTATCGTCTATCCTATCCTATCCTCTATCCTATCCTATCCTCTATCCTATCCTATCCTCTATCCTATCCTATCCTCTATCCTATCCTATCCTCTATCCTATCCTATGCTCTATCCTATCCTATCCTCTATCCTATGCTATCCTCTATCATATCCTCTACCCTATCCTCTATCCTATCCTATACTCTATCCTATCCTATCATCTATCCTATCCTATCCTCTATCCTATCCTATCCTCTATCCTATCCTATCCTCTATCCTATCCTCTATCCTAGCCTATCCTCTATCCTATTCTATCCAATCCCCTATCCTATGCTCTATCCTATCCTACCCTCTATAATATCGTATACTCTATCATATCCTATCCTCTATCCTATAATATCATCTAACCTATCAAATCCCCTACCCTATCCTCTATCCTATCCTATCCTCTATCCTATCCTATCGTCTATCCTATCTTCTATCCTATCCTATCCTCTATCCTATCCTATCCTCTATCCTATCCTATCCTCTATCCTATCCTATCTTCTATCCTATCCTATCCTCTATCCTATCAAATCCCCTATCCTATCCTCTATCCTATCTTATCCTCTATCCTATCCTATCTTCTATCATATCCTATCATCTATCCTCAATCCTATCCTTTCCTGTATCCTATCCAAGCCTCTATCCTATCCTATCCTCTATCCTATCCTATCCTCTATCCTATCCTATCGTCTATCCTATCGTCTATCCTATCCTATCCTCTATCCTATCCTCTATCCTAGCCTATCCTCTATCCTATTCTATCCAATCCCCTATCCTATGCTCTATCCTATCCTACCCTCTATAATATCGTATACTCTATCATATCCTATCCTCTATCCTATAATATCCTCTATCCTATCAAATCCCCTACCCTATCCTCTATCCTATCCTATCCTCTATCCTATCCTATCTTCTATCCTATCCTATCCTCTATCCTATCAAATCCCCTATCCTATCCTCTATCCTATCTTATCCTCTATCCTATCCTATCTTCTATCCTATCCTATCATCTATCCTCAATCCTATCCTTTCCTGTATCCTATCCAATCCTCTATCCTATCCTATCCTCTATCCTATCCTGTCCTCAATCCTATGCTATCCTCTATCCTATCCTCTATCCTAACCTATTCTCTATCCTATCCTCTATCCTTATCTCTCATCTATCCTCTATCCTATCCAATCCTCTATCCTATCCTATCCTCTATCCTATCCTATCCTCTATCCTAGCCTATCCTATCCTCTATCCTATCCTATCCTCTATCCTATCCTATCGTCTATCCTATCGTCTATCCTATCCTATCCTCTATCCTATCCTATCCTCTATCCTATCCTATCCTCTATCCTATCCTATCCTCTATCCTATCCTATCCTCTATCCTATCCTATGCTCTATCCTATCCTATCCTCTATCCTATGCTATCCTCTATCATATCCTCTACCCTATCCTCTATCCTATCCTATCCTCTATCCTATCCTATCATCTATCCTATCCTATCCTCTATCCTATCCTATCCTCTATCCTATCCAATCCTCTATCCTATCCTATCCTCTATCCTATCCTATCCTCTATCCTATCCTATCCTCTATCCTATCCTATCCTCTATCCTATCCTATCCTCTATCCTATCCTATCCTCTATCCTATCCTCTCCTCTATCCTCAATCCTATCCTTTCCTGTATCCTATCCAATCCTCTATCCTATCCTATCCTCTATCCTATCCTATCGTCTATCCTGTCCTCTATACTATCCTATCCTCTATCCTATCCTATCCTCTATCCTATCCTATCCTCTATCCTATCCTATCCTCTATCCTATCCCATCCCCTATCGTATCCTCTATCCTATCCTATCCTCTATCCTATCCCACCCTCTATCCTATCCTATACTGTATCCTATCCTATCCTCTATCCTATAATATCCTCTGTCCTATCCAATCCTCTATCCTTTATCCTATGCTATCATATCCTATATCCTATCCTATCCTCTATCCTATCCTATCCTCTATCCTATCCTATCCTCTATCCTATAATATCTTCTATCCTATCCTATCATGTATCCTATCCAATGCTCTATCCTATCCTATCATCTTTCCTCTATCCTATCCAATCCTCTATCCTATCCTATCCTCTATCCTATACTATCCTCTATCCTATAATATCTACTATCCTAGCCTATCCCCTATCCTATCCTCTGTCCTATCCTATCCTCCGTCCTATCCTATCCTCTGTCCTATCCTATCCTCTATCCTATCCTATCCTCTATCCTATCCTATCCTCTATCCTATCCTATCCTCTATCCTATCCCATCTCCTATCGTATCCTCTATCCTATCCTATCCTCTATCCTATCCCACCCTCTATCCTATCCTATACTGTATCCTATCCTATCCTCTATCCTATAATATCCTCTATCCTATCCAATCCTCTATCCTGTATCCTATGCTATCATATCCTATATCCTATCCTATCCTCTATCCTATCCTATCCTCTATCCTATAATATCTTCTATCCTATCCTATCCTCTATCCTATCAAGTCCCCTACCCTATCCTCTGTCCTATCCTATCTCTATCCTATCCTATCCTCTATCCTATCCTATCCTCTATCCTATCCTATCCTGTATCCTATCCAATGCTCTATCCTATCCTATCATCTATCCCCTATCCTATCCAACCCTCTATCCTATCCTATCCTCTATCCTATCCTATCCTCTATCCTATAATATCTACTATCCTATCCTATCCCCTATCCTATCCTCTGTCCTATCCTATCCTCCGTCCTATCCTATCCTCTGTCCTACCCTATTCTCTATCCTATCCTCTATCCTTATCTCTCATCTATCCTCTATCCTATCCAATCCTCTATCGTATCCTATCCTCTATCCTATCCTATCCTCTATCCTATCCTATCCTCTATCCTAGCCTATCCTATCCTCTATCCTATCCTATCCTCTATCCTATCCTATCGTCTATCCTATCGTCTATCCTATCCTATCCTCTATCCTATCCTATCCTCTATCCTATCCTATCCTCTATCCTATCCTATCCTCTATCCTATCCTATCGTCTATCCTATCGTCTATCCTATCCTATCCTCTATCCTATCCTCTATCCTAGCCTATCCTCTATCCTATTCTATCCAATCCCCTATCCTATGCTCTATCCTATCCTACCCTCTATAATATCGTATACTCTATCATATCCTATCCTCTATCCTATAATATCCTCTATCCTATCAAATCCCCTACCCTATCCTCTATCCTATCCTATCCTCTATCCTATCCTATCTTCTATCCTATCCTATCCTCTATCCTATCAAATCCCCTATCCTATCCTCTATCCTATCTTATCCTCTATCCTATCCTATCTTCTATCCTATCCTATCATCTATCCTCAATCCTATCCTTTCCTGTATCCTATCCAATCCTCTATCCTATCCTATCCTCTATCCTATCCTGTCCTCAATCCTATGCTATCCTCTATCCTATCCTCTATCCTAACCTATTCTCTATCCTATCCTCTATCCTTATCTATCATGTATCCTCTATCCTATCCAATCCTCTATCCTATCCTATCCTCTATCCTATCCTATCCTCTATCCTAGCCTATCCTATCCTCTATCCTATCCTATCCTCTATCCTATCCTATCGTCTATCCTATCGTCTATCCTATCCTATCCTCTATCCTATCCTATCCTCTATCCTATCCTATCCTCTATCCTATCCTATCCTCTATCCTATCCTATCCTCTATCCTATCCTATGCTCTATCCTATCCTATCCTCTATCCTATGCTATCCTCTATCATATCCTCTACCCTATCCTCTATCCTATCCTATACTCTATCCTATCCTATCATCTATCCTATCCTATCCTCTATCCTATCCTATCCTCTATCCTATCCTATCCTCTATCCTATCCTCTATCCTAGCCTATCCTCTATCCTATTCTATCCAATCCCCTATCCTATGCTCTATCCTATCCTACCCTCTATAATATCGTATACTCTATCATATCCTATCCTCTATCCTATAATATCATCTAACCTATCAAATCCCCTACCCTATCCTCTATCCTATCCTATCCTCTATCCTATCCTATCGTCTATCCTATCTTCTATCCTATCCTATCCTCTATCCTATCCTATCCTCTATCCTATCCTATCCTCTATCCTATCCTATCTTCTATCCTATCCTATCCTCTATCCTATCAAATCCCCTATCCTATCCTCTATCCTATCTTATCCTCTGTCCTATCCTATCTTCTATCCTATCCTATCATCTATCCTCAATCCTATCCTTTCCTGTATCCTATCCAAGCCTCTATCCTATCCTATCCTCTATCCTATCCTATCCTCTATCCTATCCTATCCTCTATCCTATCCTATCCTCTATCCTATCCTATCCTCTATCCTATCCTATCCTCTATCCTATCCTATCCTCTATCCTATCCTATCCTCTATCCTATCCTATCCTCTATCCTATCCTATCATCTATCCTATCCTATCCTCTATCCTATCCTATCCTCTATCCTATCCTATCCTCTATCCTATCCTCTATCCTAGCCTATCCTCTATCCTATTCTATCCAATCCCCCATCCTATGCTCTATCCTATCCTACCCTCTATAATATCGTATACTCTATCATATCCTATCCTCAATCCTATAATATCCTCTATCCTATCAAATCCCCTACCCTATCCTCTATCCTATCCTATCCTCTATCCTATCCTATCGTCTATCCTATCTTCTATCCTATCCTATCCTCTATCCTATCCTATCCTCTATCCTATCCTATCCTCTATCCTATCCTATCTTCTATCCTATCCTATCCTCTATCCTATCAAATCCCCTATCCTATCCTCTATCCTATCCTATCGTCTATCCTATCTTCTATCCTATCCTATCCTCTATCCTATCCTATCCTCTATCCTATCCTATCCTCTATCCTATCCTATCTTCTATCCTATCCTATCCTCTATCCTATCAAATCCCCTATCCTATCCTCTATCCTATCTTATCCTCTATCCTATCCTGTCCTCAATCCTATGCTATCCTCTATCCAATCCTCTATCCTAACCTATTCTCTATCCTATCCTCTATCCTTATCTCTCATCTATCCTCTATCCTATCCAATCCTCTATCCTATCCTATCCTCTATCCTATCCTATCCTCTATCCTAGCCTATCCTATCCTCTATCCTATCCTATCCTCTATCCTATCCTATCCTCTATCCTATCCTATCGTCTATCCTATCGTCTATCCTATCCTATCCTCTATCCTATCCTCTATCCTAGCCTATCCTCTATCCTATTCTATCCAATCCCCTATCCTATGCTCTATCCTATCCTACCCTCTATAATATCGTATACTCTATCATATCCTATCCTCTATCCTATAATATCCTCTATCCTATCAAATCCCCTACCCTATCCTCTATCCTATCCTATCCTCTATCCTATCCTATCTTCTATCCTATCCTATCCTCTATCCTATCAAATCCCCTATCCTATCCTCTATCCTATCTTATCCTCTATCCTATCCTATCTTCTATCCTATCCTATCATCTATCCTCAATCCTATCCTTTCCTGTATCCTATCCAATCCTCTATCCTATCCTATCCTCTATCCTATCCTGTCCTCAATCCTATGCTATCCTCTATCCTATCCTCTATCCTAACCTATTCTCTATCCTATCCTCTATCCTTATCTCTCATCTATCCTCTATCCTATCCAATCCTCTATCCTATCCTATCCTCTATCCTATCCTATCCTCTATCCTAGCCTATCCTATCCTCTATCCTATCCTATCCTCTATCCTATCCTATCGTCTATCCTATCGTCTATCCTATCCTATCCTCTATCCTATCCTATCCTCTATCCTATCCTATCCTCTATCCTATCCTATCCTCTATCCTATCCTATCCTCTATCCTATCCTATGCTCTATCCTATCCTATCCTCTATCCTATGCTATCCTCTATCATATCCTCTACCCTATCCTCTATCCTATCCTATCCTCTATCCTATCCTATCATCTATCCTATCCTATCCTCTATCCTATCCTATCCTCTATCCTATCCAATCCTCTATCCTATCCTATCCTCTATCCTATCCTATCCTCTATCCTATCCTATCCTCTATCCTATCCTATCCTCTATCCTATCCTATCCTCTATCCTATCCTCTCCTCTATCCTCAATCCTATCCTTTCCTGTATCCTATCCAATCCTCTATCCTATCCTATCCTCTATCCTATCCTATCGTCTATCCTGTCCTCTATACTATCCTATCCTGTATCCTATCCTATCCTCTATCCTATCCTATCCTCTATCCTATCCTATCCTCTATCCTATCCCATCCCCTATCGTATCCTCTATCCTATCCTATCCTCTATCCTATCCCACCCTCTATCCTATCCTATACTGTATCCTATCCTATCCTCTATCCTATAATATCCTCTGTCCTATCCAATCCTCTATCCTTTATCCTATGCTATCATATCCTATATCCTATCCTATCCTCTATCCTATCCTATCCTCTATCCTATCCTATCCTCTATCCTATCCTATCCTCTATCCTATAATATCTTCTATCCTATCCTATCCTCTATCCTATCAAGTCCACTATCCTATCCTCTGTCCTATCCTATCTCTATCCTGTCCTATCCTCTATCCTATCCTATCCTCTATCCTATCCTATCCTGTATCCTATCCAATGCTCTATCCTATCCTATCATCTTTCCTCTATCCTATCCAATCCTCTATCCTATCCTATCCTCTATCCTATACTATCCTCTATCCTATAATATCTACTATCCTAGCCTATCCCCTATCCTATCCTCTGTCCTATCCTATCCTCCGTCCTATCCTATCCTCTGTCCTATCCTATCCTCTATCCTATCCTATCCTCTATCCTATCCTATCCTCTATCCTATCCTATCCTCTATCCTATCCCATCTCCTATCGTATCCTCTATCCTATCCTATCCTCTATCCTATCCCACCCTCTATCCTATCCTATACTGTATCCTATCCTATCCTCTATCCTATAATATCCTCTATCCTATCCAATCCTCTATCCTGTATCCTATGCTATCATATCCTATATCCTATCCTATCCTCTATCCTATCCTATCCTCTATCCTATAATATCTTCTATCCTATCCTATCCTCTATCCTATCAAGTCCCCTACCCTATCCTCTGTCCTATCCTATCCTCTATCCTATCCCATCTCCTATCGTATCCTCTATCCTATCCTATCCTCTATCCTATCCCACCCTCTATCCTATCCTATACTGTATCCTATCCTATCCTCTATCCTATAATATCCTCTATCCTATCCAATCCTCTATCCTGTATCCTATGCTATCATATCCTATATCCTATCCTATCCTCTATCCTATCCTATCCTCTATCCTATCCTATCCTCTATCCTATCCTATCCTCTATCCTATCCTATCCTCTATACTATCCTATCCTATCCTTTATCCTATCCTATCGTCTATCCTATCCTCTATCCTATCCTATCCTGTATCCTATCCTATCCTCAATCCTATCCTTTCCCGTATCATATCCAATCCTCTATCCTATCCTATCCTCTATCCTATCCTATCCTCTATCCTATCCTATCCTCTATCCTATCCTATCGTCTATCCTATCCTCTATCCTATCCTATCCTCTATCCTATCCTATCCTCTATCCTATCCTATCCTCTATCCTATCCTATCCTCTATCCTATTCTATCCTCTATCCTATCCTATCCTCTATCCTATCCTATCCTCTATCCTATCCTATCCTCTATCCTATCCTCTATCCTATCCTATCCTCTATCCTATCCTATCCTCTATCCTATCCTATCCTCTATCCTATCCTGTCCTCTATCCTATGCTATCCTCTATCCTATCCTCTATCCTATCCCATCCCCTATCGTATCCTCTATCCTATCCTATCCTCTATCCTATCCCAGCCTCTATCCTATCCTATACTGTATCCTATCCTATCCTGTATCCTATAATATCTACTATCCTATTCTATCCCCTATCCTATCCTCTGTCCTATCCTATCCTCCGTCCTATCCTATCCTCTGTCCTATCCTATCCTCTATCCTATCCTATCCTCTATCCTATCCTATCTTCTATCCTATCCTATCATCTATCATCAATCCTATCCTTTCCTGTATCCTATCCAATCCTCTATCCTATCCTATCCTCTATCCTATCCTCTCCTCAATCCCATGCTATCCTCTATCCTATCCTCTATCCTAACCTATTCTCTATCCTATCCTCTATCCTTATCTCTCATCTATCCTCTATCCTATCCAATCCTCTATCCTATCCTATCCTCTATCCTATCCTATCCTCTATCCTATCCTATCCTCTATCCTAGCCTATCCTATCCTCTATCCTATCCTATCCTCTATCCTATCCTATCGTCTATCCTATCGTCTATCCTATCCTATCCTCTATCCTATCCTATCCTCTATCCTATCCTATCCTCTATCCTATCCTATCCTCTATCCTATCCCATCCTCTATCCTATCCTATGCTCTATCCTATCCTATCCTCTATCCTATGCTATCCTCTATCATATCCTCTACCCTATCCTCTATCCTATCCTATCCTCTATCCTATCCTATCATCTATCCTATCCTATCCTCTATCCTATCCTATCCTCTATCCTATCCTATCCTCTATCCTATCCTCTATCCTAGCCTATCCTCCATCCTATTCTATCCAATCCCCTATCCTATGCTCTATCCTATCCTACCCTCTATAATATCGTATACTCTATCATATCCTATCCTCTATCCTATAATATGCTCTATCCTATCAAATCCCCTACCCTATCCTCTATCCTATCCTATCCTCTATCCTATCAAATCCCCTACCCTATCCTCTATCCTATCCTATCCTCTATCCTATCCTATCGTCTATCCTATCTTCTATCCTATCCTATCCTCTATCCTATCCTATCCTCTATCCTATCCTATCCTCTATCCTATCCTATCTTCTATCCTATCCTATCCTCTATCCTATCAAATCCCCTATCCTATCCTCTATCCTATCTTATCCTCTATCCTATCCTATCTTCTATCCTATCCTATCATCTATCCTCAATCCTATCCTTTCCTGTATCCTATCCAATCCTCTATCCTATCCTATCCTCTATCCTATCCTGTCCTCAATCCTATGCTATCCTCTATCCTATCCTCTATCCTAACCTATTCTCTATCCTATCCTCTATCCTTATCTCTCATCTATCCTCTATCCTATCCAATCCTCTATCCTATCCTATCCTCTATCCTATCCTATCCTCTATCCTAGCCTATCCTATCCTCTATCCTATCCTATCCTCTATCCTATCCTCTATCCTAGCCTATCCTCTATCCTATTCTATCCAATCCCCTATCCTATGCTCTATCCTATCCTACCCTCTATAATATCGTATACTCTATCATATCCTATCCTCTATCCTATAATATCCTCTATCCTATCAAATCCCCTACCCTATCCTCTATCCTATCCTATCCTCTATCCTATCCTATCGTCTATCCTATCTTCTATCCTATCCTATCCTCTATCCTATCCTATCCTCTATCCTATCCTATCCTCTATCCTATCCTATCTTCTATCCTATCCTATCCTCTATCCTATCAAATCCCCTATCCTATCCTCTATCCTATCTTATCCTCTATCCTATCCTATCTTCTATCCTATCCTATCATCTATCCTCAATCCTATCCTTTCCTGTATCCTATCCAATCCTCTATCCTATCCTATCCTCCATCCTATCCTGTCCTCAATTCTATGCTATCCTCTATCCTATCCTCTATCCTAACCTATTCTCTATCCTATCCTCTATCCTTATCTCTCATCTATCCTCTATCCTATCCAATCCTCTATCCTATCCTATCCTCTATCCTATCCTATCCTCTATCCTAGCATATCCTATCCTCTATCCTATCCTATCCTCTATCCTATCCTATCGTCTATCCTATCGTCTATCCTATCCTATCCTCTATCCTATCCTATCCTCTATCCTATCCTATCCTCTATCCTATCCTATCCTCTATCCTATCCTATCCTCTATCCTATCCTATGCTCTATCCTATCCTATCCTCTATCCTATGCTATCCTCTATCATATCCTCTACCCTATCCTCTATCCTATCCTATCCTCTATCCTATCCTATCATCTATCCTATCCTATCCTCTATCCTATCCTATCCTCTATCCTATCCTATCCTCTATCCTATCCTCTATCCTAGCCTATCCTCTATCCTATTCTATCCAATCCCCCATCCTATGCTCTATCCTATCCTACCCTCTATAATATCGTATACTCTATCATATCCTATCCTCAATCCTATCCTATCCTCTATCCTATCCTATCCTCTATCCTATCCTATCTTCTATCCTATCCTATCCTCTATCCTATCAAATCCCCTATCCTATCCTCTATCCTATCTTATCCTCTATCCTATCCTGTCCTCAATCCTATGCTATCCTCTATCCAATCCTCTATCCTAACCTATTCTCTATCCTATCCTCTATCCTTATCTCTCATCTATCCTCTATCCTATCCAATCCTCTATCCTATCCTATCCTCTATCCTATCCTATCCTCTATCCTAGCCTATCCTATCCTCTATCCTATCCTATCCTCTATCCTATCCTATCCTCTATCCTATCCTATCGTCTATCCTATCGTCTATCCTATCCTATCCTCTATCCTATCCTCTATCCTAGCCTATCCTCTATCCTATTCTATCCAATCCCCTATCCTATGCTCTATCCTATCCTACCCTCTATAATATCGTATACTCTATCATATCCTATCCTCTATCCTATAATATCCTCTATCCTATCAAATCCCCTACCCTATCCTCTATCCTATCCTATCCTCTATCCTATCCTATCTTCTATCCTATCCTATCCTCTATCCTATCAAATCCCCTATCCTATCCTCTATCCTATCTTATCCTCTATCCTATCCTATCTTCTATCCTATCCTATCATCTATCCTCAATCCTATCCTTTCCTGTATCCTATCCAATCCTCTATCCTATCCTATCCTCTATCCTATCCTGTCCTCAATCCTATGCTATCCTCTATCCTATCCTCTATCCTAACCTATTCTCTATCCTATCCTCTATCCTTATCTATCATGTATCCTCTATCCTATCCAATCCTCTATCCTATCCTATCCTCTATCCTATCCTATCCTCTATCCTAGCCTATCCTATCCTCTATCCTATCCTATCCTCTATCCTATCCTATCGTCTATCCTATCGTCTATCCTATCCTATCCTCTATCCTATCCTATCCTCTATCCTATCCTATCCTCTATCCTATCCTATCCTCTATCCTATCCTATCCTCTATCCTATCCTATGCTCTATCCTATCCTATCCTCTATCCTATGCTATCCTCTATCATATCCTCTACCCTATCCTCTATCCTATCCTATCCTCTATCCTATCCTATCATCTATCCTATCCTATCCTCTATCCTATCCTATCCTCTATCCTATCCTATCCTCTATCCTATCCTCTATCCTAGCCTATCCTCTATCCTATTCTATCCAATCCCCTATCCTATGCTCTATCCTATCCTACCCTCTATAATATCGTATACTCTATCATATCCTATCCTCTATCCTATAATATCATCTAACCTATCAAATCCCCTACCCTATCCTCTATCCTATCCTATCCTCTATCCTATCCTATCGTCTATCCTATCTTCTATCCTATCCTATCCTCTATCCTATCCTATCCTCTATCCTATCCTATCCTCTATCCTATCCTATCTTCTATCCTATCCTATCCTCTATCCTATCAAATCCCCTATCCTATCCTCTATCCTATCTTATCCTCTATCCTATCCTATCTTCTATCCTATCCTATCATCTATCCTCAATCCTATCCTTTCCTGTATCCTATCCAAGCCTCTATCCTATCCTATCCTCTATCCTATCCTATCCTCTATCCTATCCTATCCTCTATCCTATCCTATCCTCTATCCTATCCTATCCTCTATCCTATCCTATCCTCTATCCTATCCTATCCTCTATCCTATCCTATCCTCTATCCTATCCTATCCTCTATCCTATCCTATCCTCTATCCTATCCTATCCTCTATCCTATCCTATCCTCTATCCTATCCTATCCTCTATCCTATCCTATCCTCTATCCTATCCTATCCTCTATCCTATCCTATCCTCTATCCTAGCCTATCCTATCCTCTATCCTATCCTATCCTCTATCCTATCCTATCGTCTATCCTATCGTCTATCCTATCCTATCCTCTATCCTATCCTATCCTCTATCCTATCCTCTATCCTAGCCTATCCTCTATCCTATTCTATCCAATCCCCTATCCTATGCTCTATCCTATCCTACCCTCTATAATATCGTATACTCTATCATATCCTATCCTCTATCCTATAATATCATCTATCCTATCAAATCCCCTACCCTATTCTCTATCCTATCCTATCCTCTATCCTATCCTATCGTCTATCCTATCTTCTATCCTATCCTATCCTCTATCCTATCCTATCCTCTATCCTATCCTATCCTCTATCCTATCCTATCCTCTATCCTATCCTATCCTCTATCCTATCCTATCCTCTATCCTATCCTATCCTCTATCCTATCCTCTATCCTATCCTATCCTCTATCCTATCCTATCCTCTATCCTATCCTATCCTCTATCCTATCCTGTCCTCTATCCTATGCTATCCTCTATCCTATCCTCTATCCTATCCCATCCCCTATCGTATCCTCTATCCTATCCTATCCTCTATCCTATCCCAGCCTCTATCCTATCCTATACTGTATCCTATCCTATCCTGTATCCTATAATATCTACTATCCTATCCTATCCCCTATCCTATCCTCTGTCCTATCCTATCCTCCGTCCTATCCTATCCTCTGTCCTATCCTATCCTCTATCCTATCCTATCCTCTATCCTATCCCACCCTCTATCCTATCCTATACTGTATCCTATCCTATCCTCTATCCTATAATATCCTCTATCCTATCCTATCCTCTATCCTATCCTATCGTCTATCCTATCCTATCGTCTATCCTATCGTCTATCCTATCCTATCCTCTATCCTATCCTATCCTCTATCCTATCCTATCCTCTATCCTATCCTATCTTCTATCCTATCCTATCCTCTATCCTATCAAATCCCCTATCCTATCCTCTATCCTATCTTATCCTCTATCCTATCCTATCTTCTATCCTATCCTATCATCTATCCTCAATCCTATCCTTTCCTGTATCCTATCCAAGCCTCTATCCTATCCTATCCTCTATCCTATCCTATCCTCTATCCTATCCTATCCTCTATCCTATCCTATCCTCTATCCTATCCTATCCTCTATCCTATCCTATCCTCTATCCTATCCTATCCTCTATCCTATCCTATCCTCTATCCTATCCTATCCTCTATCCTATCCTATCCTCTATCCTATCCTATCCTCTATCCTAGCCTATCCTATCCTCTATCCTATCCTATCCTCTATCCTATCCTATCGTCTATCCTATCGTCTATCCTATCCTATCCTCTATCCTATCCTATCCTCTATCCTATCCTATCCTCTATCCTATCCTATCCTCTATCCTATCCTATCCTCTATCCTATCCTATCCTCTATCCTATCCTATGCTCTATCCTATCCTATCCTCTATCCTATGCTATCCTCTATCATATCCTCTACCCTATCCTCTATCCTATCCTATCCTCTATCCTATCCTATCATCTATCCTATCCTATCCTCTATCCTATCCTATCCTCTATCCTATCCTATCCTCTATCCTATCCTCTATCCTAGCCTATCCTCTATCCTATTTTATCCAATCCCCTATCCTATGCTCTATCCTATCCTACCCTCTATAATATCGTATACTCTATCATATCCTATCCTCTATCCTATAATATCATCTATCCTATCAAATCCCCTACCCTATCCTCTATCCTATCCTATCCTCTATCCAATCCTATCGTCTATCCTATCTTCTATCCTATCCTATCCTCTATCCTATCCTATCCTCTATCCTATCCTATCCTCTATCCTATCCTATCTTCTATCCTATCCTATCCTCTATCCTATCAAATCCCCTATCCTATCCTCTATCCTATCTTATCCTCTATCCTATCCTATCTTCTATCCTATCCTATCATCTATCCTCAATCCTATCCTTTCCTGTATCCTATCCAATCCTCTATCCTATCCTATCCTCTATCCTATCCTGTCCTCAATCCTATGCTATCCTCTATCCTATCCTCTATCCTAACCTATTCTCTATCCTATCCTCTATCCTTATGTCTCATCTATCCTCTATCCTATCCAATCCTCTATCCTATCCTATCCTCTATCCTATCCTATCCTCTATCCTATCCTCTATCCTAGCCTATCCTCTATCCTATTCTATCCAATCCCCCATCCTATGCTCTATCCTATCCTACCCTCTATAATATCGTATACTCTATCATATCCTATCCTCAATCCTATAATATCCTCTATCCTATCAAATCCCCTACCCTATCCTCTATCCTATCCTATCCTCTATCCTATCCTATCGTCTATCCTATCTTCTATCCTATCCTATCCTCTATCCTATCCTATCCTCTATCCTATCCTATCCTCTATCCTATCCTATCTTCTATCCTATCCTATCCTCTATCCTATCAAATCCCCTATACTATCCTCTATCCTATCTTATCCTCTATCCTATCCTGTCCTCAATCCTATGCTATCCTCTATCCAATCCTCTATCCTAACCTATTCTCTATCCTATCCTCTATCCTTATCTCTCATCTATCCTCTATCCTATCCAATCCTCTATCCTATCCTATCCTCTATCCTATCCTATCCTCTATCCTAGCCTATCCTATCCTCTATCCTATCCTATCCTCTATCCTATCCTATCCTCTATCCTATCCTATCGTCTATCCTATCGTCTATCCTATCCTATCCTCTATCCTATCCTCTATCCTAGCCTATCCTCTATCCTATTCTATCCAATCCCCTATCCTATGCTCTATCCTATCCTACCCTCTATAATATCGTATACTCTATCATATCCTATCCTCTATCCTATAATATCCTCTATCCTATCAAATCCCCTACCCTATCCTCTATCCTATCCTATCCTCTATCCTATCCTATCTTCTATCCTATCCTATCCTCTATCCTATCAAATCCCCTATCCTATCCTCTATCCTATCTTATCCTCTATCCTATCCTATCTTCTATCCTATCCTATCATCTATCCTCAATCCTATCCTTTCCTGTATCCTATCCAATCCTCTATCCTATCCTATCCTCTATCCTATCCTGTCCTCAATCCTATGCTATCCTCTATCCTATCCTCTATCCTAACCTATTCTCTATCCTATCCTCTATCCTTATCTATCATGTATCCTCTATCCTATCCAATCCTCTATCCTATCCTATCCTCTATCCTATCCTATCCTCTATCCTAGCCTATCCTATCCTCTATCCTATCCTATCCTCTATCCTATCCTATCGTCTATCCTATCGTCTATCCTATCCTATCCTCTATCCTATCCTATCCTCTATCCTATCCTATCCTCTATCCTATCCTATCCTCTATCCTATCCTATCCTCTATCCTATCCTATGCTCTATCCTATCCTATCCTCTATCCTATGCTATCCTCTATCATATCCTCTACCCTATCCTCTATCCTATCCTATCCTCTATCCTATCCTATCATCTATCCTATCCTATCCTCTATCCTATCCTATCCTCTATCCTATCCTATCCTCTATCCTATCCTCTATCCTAGCCTATCCTCTATCCTATTCTATCCAATCCCCTATCCTATGCTCTATCCTATCCTACCCTCTATAATATCGTATACTCTATCATATCCTATCCTCTATCCTATAATATCATCTAACCTATCAAATCCCCTACCCTATCCTCTATCCTATCCTATCCTCTGTCCTATCCTATCGTCTATCCTATCTTCTATCCTATCCTATCCTCTATCCTATCCTATCCTCTATCCTATCCTATCCTCTATCCTATCCTATCTTCTATCCTATCCTATCCTCTATCCTATCAAATCCCCTATCCTATCCTCTATCCTATCTTATCCTCTATCCTATCCTATCTTCTATCCTATCCTATCATCTATCCTCAATCCTATCCTTTCCTGTATCCTATCCAAGCCTCTATCCTATCCTATCCTCTATCCTATCCTATCCTCTATCCTATCCTATCCTCTATCCTATCCTAACCTCTATCCTATCCTATCCTCTATCCTATCCTATCCTCTATCCTATCCTATCCTCTATCCTATCCTATCCTCTATCCTATCCTATCCTCTATCCTATCCTATCCTCTATCCTATCCTATCCTCTATCCTATCCTATCCTCTATCCTATCCTATCCTCTATCCTATCCTATCCTCTATCCTATCCTATCCTCTATCCTATCCTATCCTCTATCCTATCCTATCCTCTATCCTATCCTATCCTCTATCCTAGCCTATCCTATCCTCTATCCTATCCTATCCTCTATCCTATCCTATCGTCTATCCTATCGTCTATCCTATCCTATCCTCTATCCTATCCTATCCTCTATCCTATCCTCTATCCTAGCCTATCCTCTATCCTATTCTATCCAATCCCCTATCCTATGCTCTATCCTATCCTACCCTCTATAATATCGTATACTCTATCATATCCTATCCTCTATCCTATAATATCATCTATCCTATCAAATCCCCTACCCTATCCTCTATCCTATCCTATCCTCTATCCTATCCTATCGTCTATCCTATCTTCTATCCTATCCTATCCTCTATCCTATCCTATCCTCTATCCTATCCTATCCTCTATCCTATCCTATCCTCTATCCTATCCTATCCTCTATCCTATCCTATCCTCTATCCTATCCTATCCTCTATCCTATCCTCTATCCTATCCTATCCTCTATCCTATCCTATCCTCTATCCTATCCTATCCTCTATCCTATCCTGTCCTCTATCCTATGCTATCCTCTATCCTATCCTCTATCCTATCCCATCCCCTATCGTATCCTCTATCCTATCCTATCCTCTATCCTATCCCAGCCTCTATCCTATCCTATACTGTATCCTATCCTATCCTGTATCCTATAATATCTACTATCCTATCCTATCCCCTATCCTATCCTCTGTCCTATCCTATCCTCCGTCCTATCCTATCCTCTGTCCTATCCTATCCTCTATCCTATCCTATCCTCTATCCTATCCCACCCTCTATCCTATCCTATACTGTATCCTATCCTATCCTCTATCCTATAATATCCTCTATCCTATCCTATCCTCTATCCTATCCTATCGTCTATCCTATCTTCTATCCTATCCTATCCTCTATCCTATCCTATCCTCTATCCTATCCTATCCTCTATCCTATCCTATCTTCTATCCTATCCTATCCTCTATCCTATCAAATCCCCTATCCTATCCTCTATCCTATCTTATCCTCTATCCTATCCTATCTTCTATCCTATCCTATCATCTATCCTCAATCCTATCCTTTCCTGTATCCTATCCAAGCCTCTATCCTATCCTATCCTCTATCCTATCCTATCCTCTATCCTATCCTATCCTCTATCCTATCCTATCCTCTATCCTATCCTATCCTCTATCCTATCCTCTATCCTATCCTATCCTCTATCCTATCCTATCCTCTATCCTATCCTATCCTCTATCCTATCCTATCCTCTATCCTAGCCTATCCTATCCTCTATCCTATCCTATCCTCTATCCTATCCTATCGTCTATCCTATCGTCTATCCTATCCTATCCTCTATCCTATCCTATCCTCTATCCTATCCTATCCTCTATCCTATCCTATCCTCTATCCTATCCTATCCTCTATCCTATCCTATCCTCTATCCTATCCTATGCTCTATCCTATCCTATCCTCTATCCTATGCTATCCTCTATCATATCCTCTACCCTATCCTCTATCCTATCCTATCCTCTATCCTATCCTATCATCTATCCTATCCTATCCTCTATCCTATCCTATCCTCTATCCTATCCTATCCTCTATCCTATCCTCTATCCTAGCCTATCCTCTATCCTATTTTATCCAATCCCCTATCCTATGCTCTATCCTATCCTACCCTCTATAATATCGTATACTCTATCATATCCTATCCTCTATCCTATAATATCATCTATCCTATCAAATCCCCTACCCTATCCTCTATCCTATCCTATCCTCTATCCAATCCTATCGTCTATCCTATCTTCTATCCTATCCTATCCTCTATCCTATCCTATCCTCTATCCTATCCTATCTTCTATCCTATCCTATCCTCTATCCTATCAAATCCCCTATCCTATCCTCTATCCTATCTTATCCTCTATCCTATCCTATCTTCTATCCTATCCTATCATCTATCCTCAATCCTATCCTTTCCTGTATCCTATCCAATCCTCTATCCTATCCTATCCTCTATCCTATCCTGTCCTCAATCCTATGCTATCCTCTATCCTATCCTGTATCCTAACCTATTCTCTATCCTATCCTCTATCCTTATGTCTCATCTATCCTCTATCCTATCCAATCCTCTATCCTATCCTATCCTCTATCCTATCCTATCCTCTATCCTATCCTATCCTCTATCCTAGCCTATCCTATCCTCTATCCTATCCTATCCTCTATCCTATCCTATCGTCTATCCTATCGTCTATCCTATCCTATCCTCTATCCTATCCTATCCTCTATCCTATCCTATCCTCTATCCTATCCTATCCTCTATCCTATCCTATCCTCTATCCTATCCTGTGCTCTATCCTATCCTATCCTCTATCCTATGCTATCCTCTATCATATCCTCTACCCTATCCTCTATCCTATCCTATCCTCTATCCTATCCTATCATCTATCCTATCCTATCCTCTATCCTATCCTATCCTCTATCCTATCCTATCCTCTATCCTATCCTCTATCCTATCCTATCCTCTATCCTATCCTATCGTCTATCCTATCTTCTATCCTATCCTATCCTCTATCCTATCCTATCCTCTATCCTATCCTATCCTCTATCCTATCCTATCTTCTATCCTATCCTATCCTCTATCCTATCAAATCCCCTATCCTATCCTCTATCCTCAACCCTATCCTTTCCTGTATCCTATCCAATCCTCTATCCTATCCTATCCTCTATCCTATCTTGTCCTCAATCCTATGCTATCCTCTATCCTATCCTCTATCCTAACCTATTCTCTATCCTATCCTCTATCCTTATCTCTCATCTATCCTCTATCCTATCCAATCCTCTATCCTATCCTATCCTCTATCCTATCCTATCCTCTATCCTAGCCTATCCTATCCTCTATCCTATCCTATCCTCTATCCTATCCTATCCTCTATCCTATCCTCTATCCTAGCCTATCCTCTATCCTATTCTATCCAATCCCCTATCCTATGCTCTATCCTATCCTACCCTCTATAATATCGTATACTCTATCATATCCTATCCTCTATCCTATAATATCCTCTATCCTATCAAATCCCCTACCCTATCCTCTATCCTATCCTATCCTCTATCCTATCCTATCGTCTATCCTATCTTCTATCCTATCCTATCCTCTATCCTATCCTATCCTCTATCCTATCCTATCCTCTATCCTATCCTATCTTCTATCCTATCCTATCCTCTATCCTATCAAATCCCCTATCCTATCCTCTATCCTATCTTATCCTCTATCCTATCCTATCTTCTATCCTATCCTATCATCTATCCTCAATCCTATCCTTTCCTGTATCCTATCCAATCCCCTATCCTATCCTCTATCCTATCCTATCCTGTATCCTATCCAATCCTCTATCCTATCCTAGCATCTATCATCAATCCTATCCTTTCCTGTATCCTATCCAATCCTCTATCCTATCCTATCCTCTATCCTATCCTGTCCTCAATCCTATGCTATCCTCTATCCTATCCTCTATCCTTATCTATCATCTATCCTCTATCCTATCCAATCCTCTATCCTATCCTATCCTCTATCCTATCCTATCCTCTATCCTAGAATATCCTATCCTCTATCCTATCCTATCCTCTATCCTATCCTATCGTCTATCCTATCGTCTATCCTATCCTATCCTCTATCCTATCCTATCCTCTATCCTATCCTATCCTCTATCCTATCCTATCCTCTATCCTATCCTATCCTCTATCCTATCCTATGCTCTATCCTATCCTATCCTCTATCCTATGCTATCCTCTATCATATCCTCTACCCTATCCTCTATCCTATCCTATCCTCTATCCTATCAAATCCCCTATCCTATCCTCTATCCTATCTTATCCTCTATCCTATCCTATCTTCTATCCTATCCTATCATCTATCCTATCCTATCGTGTATCCTATCCTCTATCCTATCCTATCATCTATCCTATCCTATCCTCTATCCTATCCTATCCTCTATCCTATCCTATCGTGTATCCTATCCTCTATCCTATCCTATCATCTATCCTATCCTTTCCTGTATCCTATCCAATCCTCTATCCTATCCTATCCTCTATCCTATCCTATCCTCTATCCTATCCTATCCTCTATCCTATCCTATCCTCTATCCTATCCTATCCTCTATCCTATCCTATCCTCTATCCTATCCTATCCTCTTTCCTATCCTATCCTCTATCCTATCCTATCCTCTATCCTATCCTATCCTCTATCCTATCCTATCCTCTATCCTATCCTATCCTCTATCCTATCCTATCCTCTATCCTATCCTATCGTGTATCCTATCCTCTATCCTATCCTATCATCTATCCTATCCTTTCCTGTATCCTATCCAATCCTCTATCCTATCCTATCCTCTATCCTATCCTGTCCTCTATCCTATCCTATCCTCTATCCTATCCTCTATCCTAGCCTATCCTCTATCCTCTATCGTATCCAATCCTCTATCCTATCCTATCCTCTATCCTATCCTCTATAATATCGTACACTCTATCCTATAATATCATCTATCCGTTCCTATTCTCTATACTATCCTCTATCCTATCCTCTATCCTATCCTCTATCCTATCCTATCCTCTATCCTATCAAATCCCCTATCGAATCCTCTATCCTATCCTCTCGTCTATCCTATCCTCTGTCCTATCCTATCCTCTATCCTATCCTATCCCCTGTCACATCCTCTATCCTATCCTATCCAATCCCCTATCCTATGCTCTATCCTATCCTACCATCTATAATATCGTATAGTCTATCATATCCTATCCTCTATCCTATAATATCCTCTATCCTATCAAATCCCCTATCCTATCCTCTATCCTATTCTATCCTCTATCCTATCCTATCCTCTGTCCTATCCTATCCTCTATCCTAGCCTATCCTCTATCCTATCCTATCCAATCCCCTATCCTATGCTCTATCCTATCCTACCCTCTATAATATCGTATACTCTGTCATATCCTATCCTCTATCCTATAATATCCTCTATCCTATCCAATTACCTATCCTAACCTCTATCCTATCCTATCCTGTATCCTATCCAATCCTCTATCCTATCCTAGCATCTATCATCAATCCTATCCTTTCCTGTATCCTATCATATCCTCTATCCTATCCTATCCTCTAAACTATCCTACCCTATCCTCTATCCTATCCTATCCTCTATCCTATCCTATCATCTATCCTATCCTATCCTCTATCCTATCCTATCTTCTATCCTATCCTATCCTCTATCCTATCAAATCCCCTATCCTATCCTCTATCCTATCCTATCCTGTATCCTATCCAGTCCTCTATCCTATCCTATCATCTATCATCAATCCTATCCTTTCCTGTATCCTATCCAATCGTCTATCCTATCCTATCCTCTATCCTATCCTATCCTATCCTCTATCCTATCCTATCCTCTATCCTATCCTATCCTCTATCCTAGCCTATCCTCTATTCCTATTCTATCCAATCCCCTATCCTATGCTCTATCCTATCCTACCCTCTATAATATCGTATACTCTATCATATCCTATCCTCTATCCTATAATATCCTCTATCCTATCAAATCCCCTACCCTATCCTCTATCCTATCCTATCCTCTATCCTATCCTATCGTCTATCCTATCTTCTATCCTATCCTATCCTCTATCCTATCCTATCCTCTATCCTATCCTATCCTCTATCCTATCCTATCTTCTATCCTATCCTATCCTCTATCCTATCAAATCCCCTATCCTATCCTCTATCCTATCTTATCCTCTATCCTATCCTATCTTCTATCCTATCCTATCATCTATCCTCAATCCTATCCTTTCCTGTATCCTATCCAATCCTCTATCCTATCCTATCCTCTATCCTATCCTCTATCCTAGCCTATCCTCTATTCCTATTCTATCCAATCCCCTATCCTATGCTCTATCCTATCCTACCCTCTATAATATCGTATACTCTATCATATCCTATCCTCTATCCTATAATATCCTCTATCCTATCAAATCCCCTACCCTATCCTCTATCCTATCCTATCCTCTATCCTATCCTATCGTCTATCCTATCTTCTATCCTATCCTATCCTCTATCCTATCCTATCCTCTATCCTATCCTATCCTCTATCCTATCCTATGCTCTATCCTATCCTATCCTCTATCCTATGCTATCCTCTATCATATCCTCTACCCTATCCTCTATCCTATCCTATCCTCTATCCTATCCTATCATCTATCCTATCCTATCCTCTATCCTATCCTATCCTCTATCCTATCCAATCCTCTATCCTATCCTATCCTCTATCCTATCCTATCCTCTATCCTATCCTATCCTCTATCCTATCCTATCCTCTATCCTATCCTATCCTCTATCCTATCCTCTCCTCTATCCTCAATCCTATCCTTTCCTGTATCCTATCCAATCCTCTATCCTATCCTATCCTCTATCCTATCCTATCGTCTATCCTGTCCTCTATACTATCCTATCCTCTATCCTATCCTATCCTCTATCCTATCCTATCCTCTATCCTATCCTATCCTCTATCCTATCCCATCCCCTATCGTATCCTCTATCCTATCCTATCCTCTATCCTATCCCACCCTCTATCCTATCCTATACTGTATCCTATCCTATCCTCTATCCTATAATATCCTCTGTCCTATCCAATCCTCTATCCTTTCTCCTATGCTATCATATCCTATATCCTATCCTATCCTCTATCCTATCCTATCCTCTATCCTATCCTATCCTCTATCCTATAATATCTTCTATCCTATCCTATCCTCTATCCTATCAAGTCCACTATCCTATCCTCTGTCCTATCCTATCTCTATCCTGTCCTATCCTCTATCCTATCCTATCCTCTATCCTATCCTATCCTGTATCCTATCCAATGCTCTATCCTATCCTATCATCTTTCCTCTATCCTATCCTCTATCCTATACTATCCTCTATCCTATAATATCTACTATCCTAGCCTATCCCCTATCCTATCCTCTGTCCTATCCTATCCTCCGTCCTATCCTATCCTCTTTCCTATCCTATCCTCTATCCTATCCTATCCTCTATCCTATCCTATCCTCTATCCTATCCTATCCTCTATCCTATCCCATCTCCTATCGTATCCTCTATCCTATCCTATCCTCTATCCTATCCCACCCTCTATCCTATCCTATACTGTATCCTATCCTATCCTCTATCCTATAATATCCTCTATCCTATCCAATCCTCTATCCTGTATCCTATGCTATCATATCCTATATCCTATCCTATCCTCTATCCTATCCTATCCTCTATCCTATAATATCTTCTATCCTATCCTATCCTCTATCCTATCAAGTCCCCTACCCTATCCTCTGTCCTATCCTATCTCTATCCTATCCTATCCTCTATCCTATCCTATCCTCTATCCTATCCTATCCTCTATCCTATCCTATCCTGTATCCTATCCAATGCTCTATCCTATCCTATCATCTATCCCCTATCCTATCCAACCCTCTATCCTATCCTATCCTCTATCCTATCCTATCCTCTATCCTATAATATCTACTATCCTATCCTATCCCCTATCCTATCCTCTGTCCTATCCTATCCTCCGTCCTATCCTATCCTCTGTCCTACCCTATCCTCTATCCTATCCTATCCTCTATCCTATCCTATCCTCTATCCTATGCGATCCTCTATCCTATCCTCTATCCTATCCTCTATCCTATCCTCTATCCTATCCTATCCTCTATCCTATCCTATCCTCTATCCTATCCTATCCTCTATCCTATCCTATCCTCTATCCTATCCTATCCTCTATACTATCCTATCCTATCCTTTATCCTATCCTATCGTCTATCCTATCCTCTATCCTATCCTATCCTGTATCCTATCCTATCCTCAATCCTATCCTTTCCCGTATCATATCCAATCCTCTATCCTATCCTATCCTCTATCCTATCCTATCCTCTATCCTATCCTATCCTCTATCCTATCCTATCGTCTATCCTATCCTCTATCCTATCCTATCCTCTATCCTATCCTATCCTCTATCCTATCCTATTCTATCCAACCCAGCCTCTATCCTATCCTATCCTCTATCCTATCCTATCCTCTATCCTATCCTATCCTCTATCCTATCCTATCCTCTATCCTATCCTCTATCCTATCCTATCCTCTATCCTATCCTATCCTCTATCCTATCCTATCCTCTATCCTATCCTGTCCTCTATCCTATGCTATCCTCTATCCTATCCTCTATCCTATCCCATCCCCTATCGTATCCTCTATCCTATCCTATCCTCTATCCTATCCCAGCCTCTATCCTATCCTATACTGTATCCTATCCTATCCTGTATCCTATAATATCTACTATCCTATCCTATCCCCTATCCTATCCTCTGTCCTATCCTATCCTCCGTCCTATCCTATCCTCTGTCCTATCCTATCCTCTATCCTATCCTATCCTCTATCCTATCCCACCCTCTATCCTATCCTATACTGTATCCTATCCTATCCTCTATCCTATCCTATCCTCTATCCTAGCCTATCCTAGCCTCTATCCTATCCTATCCTCTATCCTATCCTATCGTCTATCCTATCGTCTATCCTATCCTATCCTCTATCCTATCCTATCCTCTATCCTATCCTATCCTCTATCCTATCCTATCCTCTATCCTATCCTATCCTCTATCCTATCCTGTG
Source organism: Halictus rubicundus (assembly GCF_050948215.1). Taxonomy (NCBI): domain Eukaryota; kingdom Metazoa; phylum Arthropoda; class Insecta; order Hymenoptera; family Halictidae; genus Halictus; species Halictus rubicundus. The sequence goes on from NW_027488781.1 coordinate 225,888, forward strand.
CTCTATCCTATCCTATCCTCTATCCTATGCTATCCTCTATCATATCCTCTACCCTATCCTCTATCCTATCCTATCCTCTATCCTATCCTATCATCTATCCTATCCTATCCTCTATCCTATCCTATCCTCTATCCTATCCTATCCTCTATCCTATCCTCTATCCTATCCTATCCTCTATCCTATCCTATCGTCTATCCTATCTTCTATCCTATCCTATCCTCTATCCTATCCTATCCTCTATCCTATCCTATCCTCTATCCTATCCTATCTTCTATCCTATCCTATCCTCTATCCTATCAAATCCCCTATCCTATCCTCTATCCTCAATCCTATCCTTTCCTGTATCCTATCCAATCCTCTATCCTATCCTATCCTCTATCCTATCCTATCCTCTATACTAGAATATCCTATCCTCTATCCTATCCTATCCTCTATCCTATCCTATCGTCTATCCTATCGTCTATCCTATCCTATCCTCTATCCTATCCTATCCTCTATCCTATCCTATCCTCTATCCTATCCTATCCTCTATCCTATCCTATCCTCTATCCTATACTATGCTCTATCCTATCCTATCCTCTATCCTATGCTATCCTCTATCATATCCTCTACCCTATCCTCTATCCTATCCTATCCTCTATCCTATCAAATCCCCTATCCTATCCTCTATCCTATCTTATCCTCTATCCTATCCTATCTTCTATCCTATCCTATCATCTATCCTATCCTATCGTGTATCCTATCCTCTATCCTATCCTATCATCTATCCTATCCTTTCCTGTATCCTATCCAATCCTCTATCCTATCCTATCCTCTATCCTATCCTGTCCTCTATCCTATCCTATCCTCTATCCTATCCTCTATCCTAGCCTATCCTCTATCCTCTATCGTATCCAATCCTCTATCCTATCCTATCCTCTATCCTATCCTCTATAATATCGTACACTCTATCCTATAATATCATCTATCCGTTCCTATTCTCTATACTATCCTCTATCCTATCCTCTATCCTATCCTCTATCCTATCCTATCCTCTATCCTATCAAATCCCCTATCGAATCCTCTATCCTATCCTCTCGTCTATCCTATCCTCTGTCCTATCCTATCCTCTATCCTATCCTATCCCCTGTCACATCCTCTATCCTATCCTATCCAATCCCCTATCCTATGCTCTATCCTATCCTACCATCTATAATATCGTATAGTCTATCATATCCTATCCTCTATCCTATAATATCCTCTATCCTATCAAATCCCCTATCCTATCCTCTATCCTATTCTATCCTCTATCCTATCCTATCCTCTGTCCTATCCTATCCTCTATCCTAGCCTATCCTCTATCCTATCCTATCCAATCCCCTATCCTATGCTCTATCCTATCCTACCCTCTATAATATCGTATACTCTGTCATATCCTATCCTCTATCCTATAATATCCTCTATCCTATCCAATTACCTATCCTAACCTCTATCCTATCCTATCCTGTATCCTATCCAATCCTCTATCCTATCCTAGCATCTATCATCAATCCTATCCTTTCCTGTATCCTATCATATCCTCTATCCTATCCTATCCTCTAAACTATCCTACCCTATCCTCTATCCTATCCTATCCTCTATCCTATCCTATCATCTATCCTATCCTATCCTCTATCCTATCCTATCTTCTATCCTATCCTATCCTCTATCCTATCAAATCCCCTATCCTATCCTCTATCCTATCCTATCCTGTATCCTATCCAGTCCTCTATCCTATCCTATCATCTATCATCAATCCTATCCTTTCCTGTATCCTATCCAATCGTCTATCCTATCCTATCCTCTATCCTATCCTATCCTATCCTCTATCCTATCCTATCCTCTATCCTATCCTATCCTCTATCCTATCCTATCCTCTATCCTATCCTATCCTCTATCCTATCCTATCGTCTATCCTATCCTATCCTCTATCCTATCCTATCCTCTATCCTATCCTATCCTCTATCCTATCCTCTATCCTATCCTATCCTCTATCCTATCCTATCCTCTATCCTATCCTATCCTCTATCCTATCCTGTCCTCTATCCTATGCTATCCTCTATCCTATCCTCTATCCTATCCCATCCTCTATCCTATCCTCTATCCTATCCTATCCTCTATCCTATCCTATCCTCTATCCTATCCTATCCTCTATCCTATCCTGTCCTCTATCCTATGCTATCCTCTATCCTATCCTCTATCCTATCCCATCCCCTATCGTATCCTCTATCCTATCCTATCCTCTATCCTATCCCAGCCTCTATCCTATCCTATACTGTATCCTATCCTATCCTGTATCCTATAATATCTACTATCCTATCCTATCCCCTATCCTATCCTCTGTCCTATCCTATCCTCCGTCCTATCCTATCCTCTGTCCTATCCTATCCTCTATCCTATCCTATCCTCTATCCTATCCCACCCTCTATCCTATCCTATACTGTATCCTATCCTATCCTCTATCCTATCCTATCCTCTATCCTAGCCTATCCTAGCCTCTATCCTATCCTATCCTCTATCCTATCCTATCGTCTATCCTATCGTCTATCCTATCCTATCCTCTATCCTATCCTATCCTCTATCCTATCCTATCCTCTATCCTATCCTATCCTCTATCCTATCCTATCCTCTATCCTATCCTGTGCTCTATCCTATCCTATCCTCTATCCTATGCTATCCTCTATCATATCCTCTACCCTATCCTCTATCCTATCCTATCCTCTATCCTATCCTATCATCTATCCTATCCTATCCTCTATCCTATCCTATCCTCTATCCTATCCTATCCTCTATCCTATCCTCTATCCTATCCTATCCTCTATCCTATCCTATCGTCTATCCTATCTTCTATCCTATCCTATCCTCTATCCTATCCTATCCTCTATCCTATCCTATCCTCTATCCTATCCTATCTTCTATCCTATCCTATCCTCTATCCTATCAAATCCCCTATCCTATCCTCTATCCTCAATCCTATCCTTTCCTGTATCCTATCCAATCCTCTATCCTATCCTATCCTCTATCCTATCCTATCCTCTATACTAGAATATCCTATCCTCTATCCTATCCTATCCTCTATCCTATCCTATCGTCTATCCTATCGTCTATCCTATCCTATCCTCTATCCTATCCTATCCTCTATCCTATCCTATCCTCTATCCTATCCTATCCTCTATCCTATCCTATCCTCTATCCTATACTATGCTCTATCCTATCCTATCCTCTATCCTATGCTATCCTCTATCATATCCTCTACCCTATCCTCTATCCTATCCTATCCTCTATCCTATCAAATCCCCTATCCTATCCTCTATCCTATCTTATCCTCTATCCTATCCTATCTTCTATCCTATCCTATCATCTATCCTATCCTATCGTGTATCCTATCCTCTATCCTATCCTATCATCTATCCTATCCTTTCCTGTATCCTATCCAATCCTCTATCCTATCCTATCCTCTATCCTATCCTGTCCTCTATCCTATCCTATCCTCTATCCTATCCTCTATCCTAGCCTATCCTCTATCCTCTATCGTATCCAATCCTCTATCCTATCCTATCCTCTATCCTATCCTCTATAATATCGTACACTCTATCCTATAATATCATCTATCCGTTCCTATTCTCTATACTATCCTCTATCCTATCCTCTATCCTATCCTCTATCCTATCCTATCCTCTATCCTATCAAATCCCCTATCGAATCCTCTATCCTATCCTCTCGTCTATCCTATCCTCTGTCCTATCCTATCCTCTATCCTATCCTATCCCCTGTCACATCCTCTATCCTATCCTATCCAATCCCCTATCCTATGCTCTATCCTATCCTACCATCTATAATATCGTATAGTCTATCATATCCTATCCTCTATCCTATAATATCCTCTATCCTATCAAATCCCCTATCCTATCCTCTATCCTATTCTATCCTCTATCCTATCCTATCCTCTGTCCTATCCTATCCTCTATCCTAGCCTATCCTCTATCCTATCCTATCCAATCCCCTATCCTATGCTCTATCCTATCCTACCCTCTATAATATCGTATACTCTGTCATATCCTATCCTCTATCCTATAATATCCTCTATCCTATCCAATTACCTATCCTAACCTCTATCCTATCCTATCCTGTATCCTATCCAATCCTCTATCCTATCCTAGCATCTATCATCAATCCTATCCTTTCCTGTATCCTATCATATCCTCTATCCTATCCTATCCTCTAAACTATCCTACCCTATCCTCTATCCTATCCTATCCTCTATCCTATCCTATCATCTATCCTATCCTATCCTCTATCCTATCCTATCTTCTATCCTATCCTATCCTCTATCCTATCAAATCCCCTATCCTATCCTCTATCCTATCCTATCCTGTATCCTATCCAGTCCTCTATCCTATCCTATCATCTATCATCAATCCTATCCTTTCCTGTATCCTATCCAATCGTCTATCCTATCCTATCCTCTATCCTATCCTATCCTATCCTCTATCCTATCCTATCCTCTATCCTATCCTATCCTCTATCCTATCCTATCCTCTATCCTATCCTATCCTCTATCCTATCCTATCGTCTATCCTATCCTCTATCCTATCCTATCCTCTATCCTATCTTATCCTCTATCCTATCCAATCCTCTATCCTATCCTCTATCCTAGCCTATCCTCTATCCTATTCTATCCAATCCCCTATCCTATGCTCTATCCTATCCTACCCTCTATAATATCGTATACTCTATCATATCCTATCCTCTATCCTATAATATCCTCTATCCTATCAAATCCCCTACCCTATCCTCTATCCTATCCTATCCTCTATCCTATCCTATCGTCTATCCTATCTTCTATCCTATCCTATCCTCTATCCTATCCTATCCTCTATCCTATCCTATCCTCTATCCTATCCTATCTTCTATCCTATCCTATCCTCTATCCTATCAAATCCCCTATCCTATCCTCTATCCTATCTTATCCTCTATCCTATCCTATCTTCTATCCTATCCTATCATCTATCCTCAATCCTATCCTTTCCTGTATCCTATCCAATCCTCTATCCTATCCTATCCTCTATCCTATCCTGTCCTCAATCCTATGCTATCCTCTATCCTATCCTCTATCCTAACCTATTCTCTATCCTATCCTCTATCCTTATCTCTCATCTATCCTCTATCCTATCCAATCCTCTATCCTATCCTATCCTCTATCCTATCCTATCCTCTATCCTAGCCTATCCTATCCTCTATCCTATCCTATCCTCTATCCTATCCTATCGTCTATCCTATCGTCTATCCTATCCTATCCTCTATCCTATCCTATCCTCTATCCTATCCTATCCTCTATCCTATCCTATCCTCTATCCTATCCTATCCTCTATCCTATCCTATGCTCTATCCTATCCTATCCTCTATCCTATGCTATCCTCTATCATATCCTCTACCCTATCCTCTATCCTATCCTATCCTCTATCCTATCCTATCATCTATCCTATCCTATCCTCTATCCTATCCTATCCTCTATCCTATCCAATCCTCTATCCTATCCTATCCTCTATCCTATCCTATCCTCTATCCTATCCTATCCTCTATCCTATCCTATCCTCTATCCTATCCTATCCTCTATCCTATCCTCTCCTCTATCCTCAATCCTATCCTTTCCTGTATCCTATCCAATCCTCTATCCTATCCTATCCTCTATCCTATCCTATCGTCTATCCTGTCCTCTATACTATCCTATCCTCTATCCTATCCTATCCTCTATCCTATCCTATCCTCTATCCTATCCTATCCTCTATCCTATCCCATCCCCTATCGTATCCTCTATCCTATCCTATCCTCTATCCTATCCCACCCTCTATCCTATCCTATACTGTATCCTATCCTATCCTCTATCCTATAATATCCTCTGTCCTATCCAATCCTCTATCCTTTATCCTATGCTATCATATCCTATATCCTATCCTATCCTCTATCCTATCCTATCCTCTATCCTATCCTGTCCTCTATCCTATAATATCTTCTATCCTATCCTATCCTCTATCCTATCAAGTCCACTATCCTATCCTCTGTCCTATCCTATCTCTATCCTGTCCTATCCTCTATCCTATCCTATCCTCTATCCTATCCTATCCTGTATCCTATCCAATGCTCTATCCTATCCTATCATCTTTCCTCTATCCTATCCAATCCTCTATCCTATCCTATCCTCTATCCTATACTATCCTCTATCCTATAATATCTACTATCCTAGCCTATCCCCTATCCTATCCTCTGTCCTATCCTATCCTCCGTCCTATCCTATCCTCTGTCCTATCCTATCCTCTATCCTATCCTATCCTCTATCCTATCCTATCCTCTATCCTATCCTATCCTCTATCCTATCCCATCTCCTATCGTATCCTCTATCCTATCCTATCCTCTATCCTATCCCACCCTCTATCCTATCCTATACTGTATCCTATCCTATCCTCTATCCTATAATATCCTCTATCCTATCCAATCCTCTATCCTGTATCCTATGCTATCATATCCTATATCCTATCCTATCCTCTATCCTATCCTATCCTCTATCCTATAATATCTTCTATCCTATCCTATCCTCTATCCTATCAAGTCCCCTACCCTATCCTCTGTCCTATCCTATCTCTATCCTATCCTATCCTCTATCCTATCCTATCCTCTATCCTATCCTATCCTGTATCCTATCCAATGCTCTATCCTATCCTATCATCTATCCCCTATCCTATCCAACCCTCTATCCTATCCTATCCTCTATCCTATCCTATCCTCTATCCTATAATATCTACTATCCTATCCTATCCCCTATCCTATCCTCTGTCCTATCCTATCCTCCGTCCTATCCTATCCTCTGTCCTACCCTATCCTCTATCCTATCCTATCCTCTATCCTATCCTATCCTCTATCCTATGCGATCCTCTATCCTATCCTCTATCCTATCCTCTATCCTATCCTCTATCCTATCCTATCCTCTATCCTATCCTATCCTCTATCCTATCCTATCCTCTATCCTATCCTATCCTCTATCCTATCCTATCCTCTATACTATCCTATCCTATCCTTTATCCTATCCTATCGTCTATCCTATCCTCTATCCTATCCTATCCTGTATCCTATCCTATCCTCAATCCTATCCTTTCCCGTATCATATCCAATCCTCTATCCTATCCTATCCTCTATCCTATCCTATCCTCTATCCTATCCTATCCTCTATCCTATCCTATCGTCTATCCTATCCTCTATCCTATCCTATCCTCTATCCTATCCTATCCTCTATCCTATCCTATTCTATCCAACCCAGCCTCTATCCTATCCTATCCTCTATCCTATCCTATCCTCTATCCTATCCTATCCTCTATCCTATCCTATCCTCTATCCTATCCTCTATCCTATCCTATCCTCTATCCTATCCTATCCTCTATCCTATCCTATCCTCTATCCTATCCTGTCCTCTATCCTATGCTATCCTCTATCCTATCCTCTATCCTATCCCATCCCCTATCGTATCCTCTATCCTATCCTATCCTCTATCCTATCCCAGCCTCTATCCTATCCTATACTGTATCCTATCCTATCCTGTATCCTATAATATCTACTATCCTATCCTATCCCCTATCCTATCCTCTGTCCTATCCTATCCTCCGTCCTATCCTATCCTCTGTCCTATCCTATCCTCTATCCTATCCTATCCTCTATCCTATCCCACCCTCTATCCTATCCTATACTGTATCCTATCCTATCCTCTATCCTATAATATCCTCTATCCTATCCTATCCTCTATCCTATCCTATCGTCTATCCTATCTTCTATCCTATCCTATCCTCTATCCTATCCTATCCTCTATCCTATCCTATCCTCTATCCTATCCTATCTTCTATCCTATCCTATCCTCTATCCTATCAAATCCCCTATCCTATCCTCTATCCTATCTTATCCTCTATCCTATCCTATCTTCTATCCTATCCTATCATCTATCCTCAATCCTATCCTTTCCTGTATCCTATCCAATCCTCTATCCTATCCTATCCTCTATCCTATCCTGTCCTCAATCCTATGCTATCCTCTATCCTATCCTCTATCCTAACCTATTCTCTATCCTATCCTCTATCCTTATCTCTCATCTATCCTCTATCCTATCCAATCCTCTATCCTATCCTATCCTCTATCCTATCCTATCCTCTATCCTATCCTATCCTCTATCCTAGCCTATCCTATCCTCTATCCTATCCTATCCTCTATCCTATCCTATCGTCTATCCTATCGTCTATCCTATCCTATCCTCTATCCTATCCTATCCTCTATCCTATCCTATCCTCTATCCTATCCTATCCTCTATCCTATCCTATGCTCTATCCTATCCTATCCTCTATCCTATGCTATCCTCTATCATATCCTCTACCCTATCCTCTATCCTATCCTATCCTCTATCCTATCCTATCATCTATCCTATCCTATCCTCTATCCTATCCTATCCTCTATCCTATCCTATCCTCTATCCTATCCTCTATCCTAGCCTATCCTCCATCCTATTCTATCCAATCCCCTATCCTATGCTCTATCCTATCCTACCCTCTATAATATCGTATACTCTATCATATCCTATCCTCTATCCTATAATATGCTCTATCCTATCAAATCCCCTACCCTATCCTCTATCCTATCCTATCCTCTATCCTATCCTATCGTCTATCCTATCTTCTATCCTATCCTATCCTCTATCCTATCCTATCCTCTATCCTATCCTATCCTCTATCCTATCCTATCCTCTATCCTATCCTATCCTCTATCCTATCCTATCCTCTATCCTATCCTATCCTCTATCCTATCCTATCATCTATCCTCAATCTTATCCTTTCCTGTATCCTATCCAATCCTCTATCCTATCCTGTCCTCTATCCTATCCTATCCTCTATCCCATCCTATCCTCTATCCTATCCTCTATCCTATCCTATCCTCTATCCTATCCTATCTTCTATCCTATCCGATCCTCTATCCTATCAAATCCCCTATCCTATCTTCTATCCTATCCTATCCTCTATCCTATCCTATCCTCTATCCTATCCTATCGTCTATCCTATCCTCTATCCTATCCTATCCTCTATCCTATCCTATCCTCTATCCTATCCTATCCTCTATCCTATCCTATCTTCTATCCTATCCTATCCTATCTTCTATCCTATCCTATCCTATCTTCTATCCTATCCTATCCTCTATCCTATCCTTTCCTGTATCCTATCCTATCCATTATCCTCTATCCTATCCTATCCTCTATCCTATCCTATCGTCTATCCTATCCTCTATCCTATCCTATCCTCTATCCTATCCTATCGTCTATCCTATCCTCTATCCTATCCTATCCTCTATCCTATCCTATCCTCTATCCTATCCTATCCTCTATCCTATCCTATCTTCTATCCTATCCTATCCTATCTTCTATCCTATCCTATCCTATCTTCTATCCTATCCTATCCTCTATCCTATCCTTTCCTGTATCCTATCCTATCCATTATCCTCTATCCTATCCTATCCTCTATCCTATCCTATCGTCTATCCTATCCTCTATCCTATCCTATCCTCTATCCTATCCTATCCTCTATCCTATCCTACCCTCTACCCTATCCTATCTTCTATCCTATCCTATCCTACCTTCTATCCTATCCTATCCTCTATCCTATCCTATCCTCTATCCTATCCTATCCTCTATCCTATCCTATCCTCTATCCTATCCTTTCCTCTATCCTATCCTATCCTCTATCCTATCCTATCCTCTATCCTAGCCTATCCTATCCTCTATCCTATCCTATCCTCTATCCTATCCTATCCTCTATCCTATCCTATCGTCTATCCTATCGTCTATCCTATCCTATCCTCTATCCTATCCTCTATCCTATCCTATCGTCTATCCTATCGTCTATCCTATCCTATCCTCTATCCTATCCTCCATCCTAGCCTATCCTCTATCCTATTCTATCCAATCCCCTATCCTATGCTCTATCCTATCCTACCCTCTATAATATCGTATACTCTATCATATCCTATCCTCTATCCTATAATATCCTCTATCCTATCAAATCCCCTACCCTATCCTCTATCCTATCCTATCCTCTATCCTATCCTATCTTCTATCCTATCCTATCCTCTATCCTATCAAATCCCCTATCCTATCCTCTATCCTATCTTATCCTCTATCCTATCCTATCTTCTATCCTATCCTATCATCTATCCTCAATCCTATCCTTTCCTGTATCCTATCCAATCCTCTATCCTATCCTATCCTCTATCCTATCCTGTCCTCAATCCTATGCTATCCTCTATCCTATCCTCTATCCTAACCTATTCTCTATCCTATCCTCTATCCTTATCTATCATGTATCCTCTATCCTATCCAATCCTCTATCCTATCCTATCCTCTATCCTAGCCTATCCTATCCTCTATCCTATCCTATCCTCTATCCTATCCTATCGTCTATCCTATCGTCTATCCTATCCTATCCTCTATCCTATCCTATCCTCTATCCTATCCTATCCTCTATCCTATCCTATCCTCTATCCTATCCTATCCTCTATCCTATCCTATGCTCTATCCTATCCTATCCTCTATCCTATGCTATCCTCTATCATATCCTCTACCCTATCCTCTATCCTATCCTATCCTCTATCCTAGCCTATCCTATCCTCTATCCTATCCTATCCTCTATCCTATCCTATCGTCTATCCTATCGTCTATCCTATCCTATCCTCTATCCTATCCTATCCTCTATCCTATCCTATCCTCTATCCTATCCTATCCTCTATCCTATCCTATCCTCTATCCTATCCTATGCTCTATCCTATCCTATCCTCTATCCTATGCTATCCTCTATCATATCCTCTACCCTATCCTCTATCCTATCCTATCCTCTATCCTATCCTATCATCTATCCTATCCTATCCTCTATCCTATCCTATCCTCTATCCTATCCTATCGTCTATCCTATCTTCTATCCTATCCTATCCTCTATCCTATCCTATCCTCTATCCTATCCTATCCTCTATCCTATCCTATCTTCTATCCTATCTTATCCTCTATCCTATCAAATCCCCTATCCTATCCTCTATCCTATCTTATCCTCTATCCTATCCTATCTTCTATCCTATCCTATCATCTATCCTCAATCCTATCCTTTCCTGTATCCTATCCAAGCCTCTATCCTATCCTATCCTCTATCCTATCCTATCCTCTATCCTATCCTATCCTCTATCCTATCCTATCCTCTATCCTATCCTATCCTCTATCCTATCCTATCCTCTATCCTATCCTATCCTCTATCCTATCCTATCCTCTATCCTATCCTATCCTCTATCCTATCCTATCCTCTATCCTATCCTATCCTCTATCCTATCCTATCCTCTATCCTATCCTATCCTCTATCCTATCCTATCCTCTATCCTATCCTATCCTCTATCCTATCCTATCCTCTATCCTAGCCTATCCTATCCTCTATCCTATCCTATCCTCTATCCTATCCTATCGTCTATCCTATCGTCTATCCTATCCTATCCTCTATCCTATCCTATCCTCTATCCTATCCTCTATCCTAGCCTATCCTCTATCCTATTCTATCCAATCCCCTATCCTATGCTCTATCCTATCCTACCCTCTATAATATCGTATACTCTATCATATCCTATCCTCTATCCTATAATATCATCTATCCTATCAAATCCCCTACCCTATCCTCTATCCTATCCTATCCTCTATCCTATCCTATCGTCTATCCTATCTTCTATCCTATCCTATCCTCTATCCTATCCTATCCTCTATCCTATCCTATCCTCTATCCTATCCTATCTTCTATCCTATCCTATCCTCTATCCTATCAAATCCCCTATCCTATCCTCTATCCTATCTTATCCTCTATCCTATCCTATCTTCTATCCTATCCTATCATCTATCCTCAATCCTATCCTTTCCTGTATCCTATCCAAGCCTCTATCCTATCCTATCCTCTATCCTATCCTATCCTCTATCCTATCCTATCCTCTATCCTATCCTATCCTCTATCCTATCCTATCCTCTATCCTATCCTATCCTCTATCCTATCCTATCCTCTATCCTATCCTATCCTCTATCCTATCCTATCCTCTATCCTATCCTATCCCCTATCCTATCCTATCCTCTATCCTATCCTATCCTCTATCCTATCCTATCCTCTATCCTAGCCTATCCTATCCTCTATCCTATCCTATCCTCTATCCTATCCTATCGTCTATCCTATCGTCTATCCTATCCTATCCTCTATCCTATCCTATCCTCTATCCTATCCTATCCTCTATCCTATCCTATCCTCTATCCTATCCTATCCTCTATCCTATCCTATGCTCTATCCTATCCTATCCTCTATCCTATGCTATCCTCTATCATATCCTCTACCCTATCCTCTATCCTATCCTATCATCTATCCTATCCTATCCTCTATCCTATCCTATCCTCTATCCTATCCTATCCTCTATCCTATCCTCTATCCTAGCCTATCCTCTATCCTATTCTATCCAATCCCCTATCCTATGCTCTATCCTATCCTACCCTCTATAATATCGTATACTCTATCATATCCTATCCTCTATCCTATAATATCATCTATCCTATCAAATCCCCTACCCTATCCTCTATCCTATCCTATCCTCTATCCTATCCTATCGTCTATCCTATCTTCTATCCTATCCTATCCTCTATCCTATCCTATCCTCTATCCTATCCTATCCTCTATCCTATCCTATCTTCTATCCTATCCTATCCTCTATCCTATCAAATCCCCTATCCTATCCTCTATCCTATCTTATCCTCTATCCTATCCTATCTTCTATCCTATCCTATCATCTATCCTCAATCCTATCCTTTCCTGTATCCTATCCAAGCCTCTATCCTATCCTATCCTCTATCCTATCCTATCCTCTATCCTATCCTATCCTCTATCCTATCCTATCCTCTATCCTATCCTATCCTCTATCCTATCCTATCCTCTATCCTATCCTATCCTCTATCCTATCCTATCCTCTATCCTATCCTATCCTCTATCCTATCCTATCCTCTATCCTATCCTATCCTCTATCCTATCCTATCCTCTATCCTATCCTATCCTCTATCCTATCCTATCCTCTATCCTATCCTATCCTCTATCCTATCCTATCCTCTATCCTATCCTATCCTCTATCCTATCCTCTATCCTATCCTATCCTCTATCCTATCCTATCGTGTATCCTATCCTCTATCCTATCCTATCCTCTATCCTATCCTTTCCTGTATCCTATCCAATCCTCTATCCTATCCTATCCTCTATCCTATCCTGTGCTCTATCCTATCCTATCCTCCATCCTATCCTCTATCCTAGCCTATCCTCTATCCTCTATCGTATCCAATCCTCTATCCTATCCTATCCTCTATCCTATCCTCTATAATATCGTACACTCTATCCTATAATATCATCTATCCGTTCCTATTCTCTATACTATCCTCTATGCTATCCTCTATCCTATCCTCTATCCTATCCTATCCTCTATCCTATCAAATCCCCTATCGAATCCTCTATCCTATCCTCTCGTCTATCCTATCCTCTGTCCTATCCTATCCTCTATCCTATCCTATCCCCTGTCACATCCTCTATCCTATCCTATCCAATCCCCTATCCTATGCTCTATCCTATCCTACCATCTATAATATCGTATACTCTATCATATCCTATCCTCTATCCTATAATATCCTCTATCCTATCAAATCCCCTATCCTATCCTCTATCCTATCCTATCCTCTATCCTATCCTATCCTCTGTCCTATCCTATCCTCTATCCTAGCCTATCCTCTATCCTATCCTATCCAATCCCCTATCCTATGCTCTATCCTATCCTACCCTCTATAATATCGTATACTCTGTCATATCCTATCCTCTATCCTATAATATCCTCTATCCTATCCAATCCCCTATCCTATCCTCTATCCTATCCTATCCTGTATCCTATCCAATCCTCTATCCTATCCTAGCATCTATCATCAATCCTATCCTTTCCTGTATCCTATCCAGTCCTCTATCCTATCCTATCATCTATCATCAATCCTATCCTTTCCTGTATCCTATCCAATCGTCTATCCTATCCTATCATCTATCCTCAATCCTATCCTTTCCTATATCCTATCCAATCCTCTATCCTATCCTATCCTCTATCCTATCCTATCCTCTATCCTATCCTATCCTCTATCCTATCCTATCCTCTATCCTATCCTATCCTCTATCCTATCCTATGCTCTATCCTATCCTATCCTCTATCCTATGCTATCCTCTATCATATCCTCTATCCTATCCTCTATCCTATCCTATCCTCTATCCTATCCTATCCTCTATCCTATCCTATCCTCTATCCTATCCTATCCTCTATCCTATCCTCTCCTCTATCCTCAATCCTATCCTTTCCTGTATCCTATCCAATCCTCTATCCTATCCTATCCTCTATCCTATCCTATCGTCTATCCTGTCCTCTATACTATCCTATCCTCTATCCTATCCTATCCTCTATCCTATCCTATCCTCTATCCTATCCTATCCTCTATCCTATCCCATCCCCTATCGTATCCTCTATCCTATCCTATCCTCTATCCTATCCCACCCTCTATCCTATCCTATACTGTATCCTATCCTATCCTCTATCCTATAATATCCTCTGTCCTATCCAATCCTCTATCCTTTATCCTATGCTATCATATCCTATATCCTATCCTATCCTCTATCCTATCCTATCCTCTATCCTATCCTATCCTCTATCCTATAATATCTTCTATCCTATCCTATCCTCTATCCTATCAAGTCCACTATCCTATCCTCTGTCCTATCCTATCTCTATCCTGTCCTATCCTCTATCCTATCCTATCCTCTATCCTATCCTATCCTGTATCCTATCCAATGCTCTATCCTATCCTATCATATTTCCTCTATCCTATCCAATCCTCTATCCTATCCTATCCTCTATCCTATACTATCCTCTATCCTATAATATCTACTATCCTAGCCTATCCCCTATCCTATCCTCTGTCCTATCCTATCCTCCGTCCTATCCTATCCTCTGTCCTATCCTATCCTCTATCCTATCCTATCCTCTATCCTATCCTATCCTCTATCCTATCCTATCCTCTATCCTATCCCATCTCCTATCGTATCCTCTATCCTATCCTATCCTCTATCCTATCCCACCCTCTATCCTATCCTATACTGTATCCTATCCTATCCTCTATCCTATAATATCCTCTATCCTATCCAATCCTCTATCCTGTATCCTATGCTATCATATCCTATATCCTATCCTATCCTCTATCCTATCCTATCCTCTATCCTATAATATCTTCTATCCTATCCTATCCTCTATCCTATCAAGTCCCCTACCCTATCCTCTGTCCTATCCTATCTCTATCCTATCCTATCCTCTATCCTATCCTATCCTCTATCCTATCCTATCCTGTATCCTATCCAATGCTCTATCCTATCCTATCATCTATCCCCTATCCTATCCAACCCTCTATCCTATCCTATCCTCTATCCTATAATATCTACTATCCTATCCTATCCCCTATCCTATCCTCTGTCCTATCCTATCCTCCGTCCTATCCTATCCTCTGTCCTACCCTATCCTCTATCCTATCCTATCCTCTATCCTATCCTATCCTCTATCCTATGCGATCCTCTATCCTATCCTCTATCCTATCCTCTATCCTATCCTCTATCCTATCCTATCCTCTATCCTATCCTATCCTCTATCCTATCCTATCCTCTATCCTATCCTATCCTCTATACTATCCTATCCTATCCTTTATCCTATCCTATCGTCTATCCTATCCTCTATCCTATCCTATCCTGTATCCTATCCTATCCTCAATCCTATCCTTTCCCGTATCATATCCAATCCTCTATCCTATCCTATCCTCTATCCTATCCTATCCTCTATCCTATCCTATCCTCTATCCTATCCTATCGTCTATCCTATCCTCTATCCTATCCTATCCTCTATCCTATCCTATCCTCTATCCTATCCTATTCTATCCAACCCAGCCTCTATCCTATCCTATCCTCTATCCTATCCTATCCTCTATCCTATCCTATCCTCTATCCTATCCTATCCTCTATCCTATCCTATCCTCTATCCTATCCTCTATCCTATCCTATCCTCTATCCTATCCTATCCTCTATCCTATCCTATCCTCTATCCTATCCTGTCCTCTATCCTATGCTATCCTCTATCCTATCCTCTATCCTATCCCATCCCCTATCGTATCCTCTATCCTATCCTATCCTCTATCCTATCCCAGCCTCTATCCTATCCTATACTGTATCCTATCCTATCCTGTATCCTATAATATCTACTATCCTATCCTATCCCCTATCCTATCCTCTGTCCTATCCTATCCTCCGTCCTATCCTATCCTCTGTCCTATCCTATCCTCTATCCTATCCTATCCTCTATCCTATCCCACCCTCTATCCTATCCTATACTGTATCCTATCCTATCCTCTATCCTATCCTATCCTCTATCCTAGCCTATCCTATCCTCTATCCTATCCTATCCTCTATCCTATCCTATCGTCTATCCTATCGTCTATCCTATCCTATCCTCTATCCTATCCTATCCTCTATCCTATCCTATCCTCTATCCTATCCTATCCTCTATCCTATCCTATCCTCTATCCTATCCTGTGCTCTATCCTATCCTATCCTCTATCCTATGCTATCCTCTATCATATCCTCTACCCTATCCTCTATCCTATCCTATCCTCTATCCTATCCTATCATCTATCCTATCCTATCCTCTATCCTATCCTATCCTCTATCCTATCCTATCCTCTATCCTATCCTCTATCCTATCCTATCGTCTATCCTATCTTCTATCCTATCCTATCCTCTATCCTATCCTATCCTCTATCCTATCCTATCCTCTATCCTATCCTATCTTCTATCCTATCCTATCCTCTATCCTATCAAATCCCCTATCCTATCCTCTATCCTCAATCCTATCCTTTCCTGTATCCTATCCAATCCTCTATCCTATCCTATCCTCTATCCTATCCTGTCCTCAATCCTATGCTATCCTCTATCCTATCCTCTATCCTAACCTATTCTCTATCCTATCCTCTATCCTTATCTCTCATCTATCCTCTATCCTATCCAATCCTCTATCCTATCCTATCCTCTATCCTATCCTATCCTCTATCCTAGCCTATCCTATCCTCTATCCTATCCTATCCTCTATCCTATCCTATCCTCTATCCTATCCTATCCTCTATCCTATCCTATCCTCTATCCTATCCTCTATCCTATCCTCTATCCTAGCCTATCCTCTATCCTATTCTATCCAATCCCCTATCCTATGCTCTATCCTATCCTACCCTCTATAATATCGTATACTCTATCATATCCTATCCTCTATCCTATAATATCCTCTATCCTATCAAATCCCCTACCCTATCCTCTATCCTATCCTATCCTCTATCCTATCCTATCGTCTATCCTATCTTCTATCCTATCCTATCCTCTATCCTATCCTATCCTCTATCCTATCCTATCCTCTATCCTATCCTATCTTCTATCCTATCCTATCCTCTATCCTATCAAATCCCCTATCCTATCCTCTATCCTATCTTATCCTCTATCCTATCCTATCTTCTATCCTATCCTATCATCTATCCTCAATCCTATCCTTTCCTGTATCCTATCCAATCCCCTATCCTATCCTCTATCCTATCCTATCCTGTATCCTATCCAATCCTCTATCCTATCCTAGCATCTATCATCAATCCTATCCTTTCCTGTATCCTATCCAATCCTCTATCCTATCCTATCCTCTATCCTATCCTGTCCTCAATCCTATGCTATCCTCTATCCTATCCTCTATCCTTATCTATCATCTATCCTCTATCCTATCCAATCCTCTATCCTATCCTATCCTCTATCCTATCCTATCCTCTATCCTAGAATATCCTATCCTCTATCCTATCCTATCCTCTATCCTATCCTATCGTCTATCCTATCGTCTATCCTATCGTATCCTCTATCCTATCCTATCCTCTATCCTATCCTATCCTCTATCCTATCCTATCCTCTATCCTATCCTATCCTCTATCCTATCCTATGCTCTATCCTATCCTATCCTCTATCCTATGCTATCCTCTATCATATCCTCTACCCTATCCTCTATCCTATCCTATCCTCTATCCTATAATATCTTCTATCCTATCCTATCCTCTATCCTATCAAGTCCCCTACCCTATCCTCTGTCCTATCCTATCTCTATCCTATCCTATCCTCTATCCTATCCTATCCTCTATCCTATCCTATCCTGTATCCTATCCAATGCTCTATCCTATCCTATCATCTATCCCCTATCCTATCCAACCCTCTATCCTATCCTATCCTCTATCCTATCCTATCCTCTATCCTATAATATCTACTATCCTATCCTATCCCCTATCCTATCCTCTGTCCTATCCTATCCTCCGTCCTATCCTATCCTCTGTCCTACCCTATCCTCTATCCTATCCTATCCTCTATCCTATCCTATCCTCTATCCTATGCGATCCTCTATCCTATCCTCTATCCTATCCTCTATCCTATCCTCTATCCTATCCTATCCTCTATCCTATCCTATCCTCTATCCTATCCTATCCTCTATCCTATCCTATCCTCTATCCTATCCTATCCTCTATACTATCCTATCCTATCCTTTATCCTATCCTATCGTCTATCCTATCCTCTATCCTATCCTATCCTGTATCCTATCCTATCCTCAATCCTATCCTTTCCCGTATCATATCCAATCCTCTATCCTATCCTATCCTCTATCCTATCCTATCCTCTATCCTATCCTATCCTCTATCCTATCCTATCGTCTATCCTATCCTCTATCCTATCCTATCCTCTATCCTATCCTATCCTCTATCCTATCCTATTCTATCCAACCCAGCCTCTATCCTATCCTATCCTCTATCCTATCCTATCCTCTATCCTATCCTATCCTCTATCCTATCCTATCCTCTATCCTATCCTCTATCCTATCCTATCCTCTATCCTATCCTATCCTCTATCCTATCCTATCCTCTATCCTATCCTGTCCTCTATCCTATGCTATCCTCTATCCTATCCTCTATCCTATCCCATCCCCTATCGTATCCTCTATCCTATCCTATCCTCTATCCTATCCCAGCCTCTATCCTATCCTATACTGTATCCTATCCTATCCTGTATCCTATAATATCTACTATCCTATCCTATCCCCTATCCTATCCTCTGTCCTATCCTATCCTCCGTCCTATCCTATCCTCTGTCCTATCCTATCCTCTATCCTATCCTATCCTCTATCCTATCCCACCCTCTATCCTATCCTATACTGTATCCTATCCTATCCTCTATCCTATAATATCCTCTATCCTATCCTATCCTCTATCCTATCCTATCGTCTATCCTATCTTCTATCCTATCCTATCCTCTATCCTATCCTATCCTCTATCCTATCCTATCCTCTATCCTATCCTATCTTCTATCCTATCCTATCCTCTATCCTATCAAATCCCCTATCCTATCCTCTATCCTATCTTATCCTCTATCCTATCCTATCTTCTATCCTATCCTATCATCTATCCTCAATCCTATCCTTTCCTGTATCCTATCCAATCCTCTATCCTATCCTATCCTCTATCCTATCCTGTCCTCAATCCTATGCTATCCTCTATCCTATCCTCTATCCTAACCTATTCTCTATCCTATCCTCTATCCTTATCTCTCATCTATCCTCTATCCTATCCAATCCTCTATCCTATCCTATCCTCTATCCTATCCTATCCTCTATCCTATCCTATCCTCTATCCTAGCCTATCCTATCCTCTATCCTATCCTATCCTCTATCCTATCCTATCGTCTATCCTATCGTCTATCCTATCCTATCCTCTATCCTATCCTATCCTCTATCCTATCCTATCCTCTATCCTATCCTATCCTCTATCCTATCCTATGCTCTATCCTATCCTATCCTCTATCCTATGCTATCCTCTATCATATCCTCTACCCTATCCTCTATCCTATCCTATCCTCTATCCTATCCTATCATCTATCCTATCCTATCCTCTATCCTATCCTATCCTCTATCCTATCCTATCCTCTATCCTATCCTCTATCCTAGCCTATCCTCCATCCTATTCTATCCAATCCCCTATCCTATGCTCTATCCTATCCTACCCTCTATAATATCGTATACTCTATCATATCCTATCCTCTATCCTATAATATGCTCTATCCTATCAAATCCCCTACCCTATCCTCTATCCTATCCTATCCTCTATCCTATCCTATCGTCTATCCTATCTTCTATCCTATCCTATCCTCTATCCTATCCTATCCTCTATCCTATCCTATCCTCTATCCTATCCTATCCTCTATCCTATCCTATCCTCTATCCTATCCTATCCTCTATCCTATCCTATCATCTATCCTCAATCCTATCCTTTCCTGTATCCTATCCAATCCTCTATCCTATCCTGTCCTCTATCCTATCCTATCCTCTATCCCATCCTATCCTCTATCCTATCCTCTATCCTATCCTATCCTCTATCCTATCCTATCTTCTATCCTATCCGATCCTCTATCCTATCAAATCCCCTATCCTATCTTCTATCCTATCCTATCCTCTATCCTATCCTATCCTCTATCCTATCCTATCGTCTATCCTATCCTCTATCCTATCCTATCCTCTATCCTATCCTATCCTCTATCCTATCCTATCCTCTATCCTATCCTATCTTCTATCCTATCCTATCCTATCTTCTATCCTATCCTATCCTATCTTCTATCCTATCCTATCCTCTATCCTATCCTTTCCTGTATCCTATCCTATCCATTATCCTCTATCCTATCCTATCCTCTATCCTATCCTATCGTCTATCCTATCCTCTATCCTATCCTATCCTCTATCCTATCCTATCCTCTATCCTATCCTACCCTCTACCCTATCCTATCTTCTATCCTATCCTATCCTACCTTCTATCCTATCCTATCCTCTATCCTATCCTATCCTCTATCCTATCCTATCCTCTATCCTATCCTATCCTCTATCCTATCCTTTCCTCTATCCTATCCTATCCTCTATCCTATCCTATCGTCTATCCTATCCTATCCTATCCTCTATCCTATCCTCTATCATATCCTATCCTATCCTATTCTCTATCCTATCCTCTATCCTTATCTCTCATCTATCCTCTATCCTATCCAATCCTCTATCCTATCCTATCCTCTATCCTATCCTATCCTCTATCCTAGCCTATCCTATCCTCTATCCTATCCTATCCTCTATCCTATCCTATCCTCTATCCTATCCTATCGTCTATCCTATCGTCTATCCTATCCTATCCTCTATCCTATCCTCTATCCTATCCTATCGTCTATCCTATCGTCTATCCTATCCTATCCTCTATCCTATCCTCTATCCTAGCCTATCCTCTATCCTATTCTATCCAATCCCCTATCCTATGCTCTATCCTATCCTACCCTCTATAATATCGTATACTCTATCATATCCTATCCTCTATCCTATAATATCCTCTATCCTATCAAATCCCCTACCCTATCCTCTATCCTATCCTATCCTCTATCCTATCCTATCTTCTATCCTATCCTATCCTCTATCCTATCAAATCCCCTATCCTATCCTCTATCCTATCTTATCCTCTATCCTATCCTATCTTCTATCCTATCCTATCATCTATCCTCAATCCTATCCTTTCCTGTATCCTATCCAATCCTCTATCCTATCCTATCCTCTATCCTATCCTGTCCTCAATCCTATGCTATCCTCTATCCTATCCTCTATCCTAACCTATTCTCTATCCTATCCTCTATCCTTATCTATCATGTATCCTCTATCCTATCCAATCCTCTATCCTATCCTATCCTCTATCCTATCCTATCCTCTATCCTAGCCTATCCTATCCTCTATCCTATCCTATCCTCTATCCTATCCTATCGTCTATCCTATCGTCTATCCTATCCTATCCTCTATCCTATCCTATCCTCTATCCTATCCTATCCTCTATCCTATCCTATCCTCTATCCTATCCTATCCTCTATCCTATCCTATGCTCTATCCTATCCTATCCTCTATCCTATGCTATCCTCTATCATATCCTCTACCCTATCCTCTATCCTATCCTATCCTCTATCCTATCCTATCATCTATCCTATCCTATCCTCTATCCTATCCTATCCTCTATCCTATCCTATCCTCTATCCTATCCTATCCTCTATCCTATCCTATCCTCTATCCTATCCTCTATCCTAGCCTATCCTCTATCCTATCCTATCCTCTATCCTATCCTATCCTCTATCCTATCCTATCCTCTATCCTATCCTATCCTCTATCCTAGCCTATCCTATCCTCTATCCTATCCTATCCTCTATCCTATCCTATCGTCTATCCTATCGTCTATCCTATCCTATCCTCTATCCTATCCTATCCTCTATCCTATCCTCTATCCTAGCCTATCCTCTATCCTATTCTATCCAATCCCCTATCCTATGCTCTATCCTATCCTACCCTCTATAATATCGTATACTCTATCATATCCTATCCTCTATCCTATAATATCATCTATCCTATCAAATCCCCTACCCTATCCTCTATCCTATCCTATCCTCTATCCTATCCTATCGTCTATCCTATCTTCTATCCTATCCTATCCTCTATCCTATCCTATCCTCTATCCTATCCTATCCTCTATCCTATCCTATCCTCTATCCTATCCTATCCTCTATCCTATCCTATCCTCTATCCTATCCTATCCTCTATCCTATCCTATCCTCTATCCTATCCTATCCTCTATCCTATCCTATCCTCTATCCTATCCTATCCTCTATCCTATCCTATCCTCTATCCTATCCTATCCTCTATCCTATCCTATCCTCTATCCTATCCTATCCTCTATCCTAGCCTATCCTATCCTCTATCCTATCCTATCCTCTATCCTATCCTATCGTCTATCCTATCGTCTATCCTATCCTATCCTCTATCCTATCCTATCCTCTATCCTATCCTATCCTCTATCCTATCCTATCCTCTATCCTATCCTATCCTCTATCCTATCCTATGCTCTATCCTATCCTATCCTCTATCCTATGCTATCCTCTATCATATCCTCTACCCTATCCTCTATCCTATCCTATCATCTATCCTATCCTATCCTCTATCCTATCCTATCCTCTATCCTATCCTATCCTCTATCCTATCCTCTATCCTAGCCTATCCTCTATCCTATTCTATCCAATCCCCTATCCTATGCTCTATCCTATCCTACCCTCTATAATATCGTATACTCTATCATATCCTATCCTCTATCCTATAATATCATCTATCCTATCAAATCCCCTACCCTATCCTCTATCCTATCCTATCCTCTATCCTATCCTATCGTCTATCCTATCTTCTATCCTATCCTATCCTCTATCCTATCCTATCCTCTATCCTATCCTATCCTCTATCCTATCCTATCTTCTATCCTATCCTATCCTCTATCCTATCAAATCCCCTATCCTATCCTCTATCCTATCTTATCCTCTATCCTATCCTATCTTCTATCCTATCCTATCATCTATCCTCAATCCTATCCTTTCCTGTATCCTATCCAAGCCTCTATCCTATCCTATCCTCTATCCTATCCTATCCTCTATCCTATCCTATCCTCTATCCTATCCTATCCTCTATCCTATCCTATCCTCTATCCTATCCTATCCTCTATCCTATCCTATCCTCTATCCTATCCTATCCTCTATCCTATCCTATCCTCTATCCTATCCTATCCTCTATCCTATCCTATCCTCTATCCTATCCTATCCTCTATCCTATCCTATCCTCTATCCTATCCTATCGTGTATCCTATCCTCTATCCTATCCTATCCTCTATCCTATCCTTTCCTGTATCCTATCCAATCCTCTATCCTATCCTATCCTCTATCCTATCCTGTGCTCTATCCTATCCTATCCTCCATCCTATCCTCTATCCTAGCCTATCCTCTATCCTCTATCGTATCCAATCCTCTATCCTATCCTATCCTCTATCCTATCCTCTATAATATCGTACACTCTATCCTATAATATCATCTATCCGTTCCTATTCTCTATACTATCCTCTATCCTATCCTCTATCCTATCCTCTATCCTATCCTATCCTCTATCCTATCAAATCCCCTATCGAATCCTCTATCCTATCCTCTCGTCTATCCTATCCTCTGTCCTATCCTATCCTCTATCCTATCCTATCCCCTGTCACATCCTCTATCCTATCCTATCCAATCCCCTATCCTATGCTCTATCCTATCCTACCATCTATAATATCGTATACTCTATCATATCCTATCCTCTATCCTATAATATCCTCTATCCTATCAAATCCCCTATCCTATCCTCTATCCTATCCTATCCTCTATCCTATCCTATCCTCTGTCCTATCCTATCCTCTATCCTAGCCTATCCTCTATCCTATCCTATCCAATCCCCTATCCTATGCTCTATCCTATCCTACCCTCTATAATATCGTATACTCTGTCATATCCTATCCTCTATCCTATAATATCCTCTATCCTATCCAATCCCCTATCCTATCCTCTATCCTATCCTATCCTGTATCCTATCCAATCCTCTATCCTATCCTAGCATCTATCATCAATCCTATCCTTTCCTGTATCCTATCCAGTCCTCTATCCTATCCTATCATCTATCATCAATCCTATCCTTTCCTGTATCCTATCCAATCGTCTATCCTATCCTATCATCTATCCTCAATCCTATCCTTTCCTATATCCTATCCAATCCTCTATCCTATCCTATCCTCTATCCTATCCTATCCTCTATCCTATCCTATCCTCTATCCTATCCTATCCTCTATCCTATCCTATCCTCTATCCTATCCTATGCTCTATCCTATCCTATCCTCTATCCTATGCTATCCTCTATCATATCCTCTACCCTATCCTCTATCCTATCCTATCCTCTATCCTATCCTCTATCCTAGCCTATCCTCTATCCTATTCTATCCAATCCCCTATCCTATGCTCTATCCTATCCTACCCTCTATAATATCGTATACTCTATCATATCCTATCCTCTATCCTATAATATCCTCTATCCTATCAAATCCCCTACCCTATCCTCTATCCTATCCTATCCTCTATCCTATCCTATCGTCTATCCTATCTTCTATCCTATCCTATCCTCTATCCTATCCTATAGTCTATCCTATCCTATCCTCTATCCTATCCTATCTTCTATCCTATCCTATCCTCTATCCTATCAAATCCCCTATCCTATCCTCTATCCTATCTTATCCTCTATCCTATCCTATCTTCTATCCTATCCTATCATCTATCCTCAATCCTATCCTTTCCTGTATCCTATCCAATCCTCTATCCTATCCTATCCTCTATCCTATCCTATCCTCTATCCTATCCTATCCTCTATCCTATCCTATCCTCTATCCTATCCTATCCTCTATCCTATCCTATCCTCTATCCTATCCTATCCTCTATCCTATCCTATCCTCTATCCTATCCTATCCTCTATCCTATCCTATCCTCTATCCTATCCTATCCTCTATCCTATCCTATCCTCTATCCTATCCTATCCTCTATCCTATCCTATCCTCTATCCTATCCTATCCTCTATCCTATCCTATCCTCTATCCTATCCTATCCTCTATCCTATCCTATCCTCTATCCTATCCTATCCTCTATCCTATCCTATCCTCTATCCTATCCTATCCTCTATCCTATCCTATCCTCTATCCTATCCTATCCTCTATCCTATCCTATCCTCTATCCTATCCTATCCTCTAGCCTATCCTATCCTCTATCCTATCCTATCCTCTATCCTATCCTATCATCTATCCTATCCTTTCCTGTATCCTATCCAATCCTCTATCCTATCCTATCCTCTATCCTATCCTGTCCTCTATCCTATCCTATCCTCTATCCTATCCTCTACCCTAGCCTATCCTCTATCCTCTATCGTATCCAATCCTCTATCCTATCCTATCCTCTATCCTATCCTCTATAATATCGTACACTCTATCCTATAATATCATCTATCCGTTCCTATTCTCTATACTATCCTCTATCCTATCCTCTATCCTATCCTCTATCCTATCCTATCCTCTATCCTATCAAATCCCCTATCGAATCCTCTATCCTATCCTCTCGTCTATCCTATCCTCTGTCCTATCCTATCCTCTATCCTATCCTATCCCCTGTCACATCCTCTATCCTATCCTATCCAATCCCCTATCCTATGCTCTATCCTATCCTACCATCTATAATATCGTATACTCTATCATATCCTATCCTCTATCCTATAATATCCTCTATCCTATCAAATCCCCTATCCTATCCTCTATCCTATTCTATCCTCTATCCTATCCTATCCTCTGTCCTATCCTATCCTCTATCCTAGCCTATCCTCTATCCTATCCTATCCAATCCCCTATCCTATGCTCTATCCTATCCTACCCTCTATAATATCGTATACTCTGTCATATCCTATCCTCTATCCTATAATATCCTCTATCCTATCCAATTACCTATCCTATCCTCTATCCTATCCTATCCTGTATCCTATCCAATCCTCTATCCTATCCTAGCATCTATCATCAATCCTATCCTTTCCTGTATCCTATCATATCCTCTATCCTATCCTATCCTCTAAACTATCCTACCCTATCCTCTATCCTATCCTATCCTCTATCCTATCCTATCATCTATCCTATCCTATCCTCTATCCTATCCTATCTTCTATCCTATCCTATCCTCTATCCTATCAAATCCCCTATCCTATCCTCTATCCTATCCAGTCCTGTATCCTATCCAGTCCTCTATCCTATCCTATCATCTATCATCACTCCTATCCTTTCCTGTATCCTATCCAATCGTCTATCCTATCCTATCCTCTATCCTATCCTATCCTCTATCCTATACTATCCTCTATCCTATCCTATCCTCTATCCTATCCTATCGTCTATCCTATCCTCTATCCTATCCTATCCTCTATCCTATCCTATCCTCTATCCTATCCTATCCTCTATCCTATCCTATCCTCTATCCTATCCTATCCTCTATCCTATCCTATCCTCTATCCTATCCTATCCTCTATCCTATCCTCTATCCTAGCCTATCCTCTATCCTATTCTATCCAATCCCCTATCCTATGCTCTATCCTATCCTACCCTCTATAATATCGTATACTCTATCATATCCTATCCTCTATCCTATAATATCCTCTATCCTATCAAATCCCCTACCCTATCCTCTATCCTATCCTATCCTCTATCCTATCCTATCGTCTATCCTATCTTCTATCCTATCCTATCCTCTATCCTATCCTATCCTCTATCCTATCCTATCCTCTATCCTATCCTATCCTCTATCCTATCCTATCCTCTATCCTATCCTATCCTCTATCCTGTCCTATGCTCTATCCTATCCTATCCTCTATCCTATGCTATCCTCTATCATATCCTCTACCCTATCCTCTATCCTGTATCCTATGCTATCATATCCTATATCCTATCCTATCCTCTATCCTATCCTATCCTCTATCCTATCCTATCCTCTATCCTATAATATCTTCTATCCTATCCTATCCTCTATCCTATCAAGTCCACTATCCTATCCTCTGTCCTATCCTATCTCTATCCTGTCCTATCCTCTATCCTATCCTATCCTCTATCCTATCCTATCCTGTATCCTATCCAATGCTCTATCCTATCCTATCATCTTTCCTCTATCCTATCCAATCCTCTATCCTATCCTATCCTCTATCCTATACTATCCTCTATCCTATCCTATCCTCTATCCTATCCTATCCTCTATCCTATCCCATCTCCTATCGTATCCTCTATCCTATCCTATCCTCTATCCTATCCCACCCTCTATCCTATCCTATACTGTATCCTATCCTATCCTCTATCCTATAATATCCTCTATCCTATCCAATCCTCTATCCTGTATCCTATGCTATCATATCCTATATCCTATCCTATCCTCTATCCTATCCTATCCTCTATCCTATAATATCTTCTATCCTATCCTATCCTCTATCCTATCAAGTCCCCTATCCTATCCTCTGTCCTATCCTATCTCTATCCTATCCTATCCTCTATCCTATCCTATCCTCTATCCTATCCTATCCTGTATCCTATCCAATGCTCTATCCTATCCTATCATCTATCCCCTATCCTATCCAACCCTCTATCCTATCCTATCCTCTATCCTATCCTATCCTCTATCCTATAATATCTACTATCCTATCCTATCCCCTATCCTATCCTCTGTCCTATCCTATCCTCCGTCCTATCCTATCCTCTGTCCTACCCTATCCTCTATCCTATCCTATCCTCTATCCTATCCTATCCTCTATCCTATCCTATCCTGTATCCTATCCAATGCTCTATCCTATCCTATCATCTATCCCCTATCCTATCCAACCCTCTATCCTATCCTATCCTCTATCCTATCCTATCCTCTATCCTATAATATCTACTATCCTATCCTATCCCCTATCCTATCCTCTGTCCTATCCTATCCTCCGTCCTATCCTATCCTCTGTCCTACCCTATCCTCTATCCTATCCTATCCTCTATCCTATCCTATCCTCTATCCTATGCGATCCTCTATCCTATCCTCTATCCTATCCTCTATCCTATCCTATCCTCTATCCTATCCTATCCTCTATCCTATCCTATCCTCTATCCTATCCTATCCTCTATCCTATCCTATCCTCTATCCTATCCTATCCTCTATCCTATCCTATCCTCTATCCTATCCTATCCTCTATCCTATCCTATCCTCTATCCTATCCTATCCTCTATCCTATCCTATCCTCTATACTATCCTATCCTATCCTTTATCCTATCCTATCGTCTATCCTATCCTCTATCCTATCCTATCCTGTATCCTATCCTATCCTCAATCCTATCCTTTCCCGTATCATATCCAATCCTCTATCCTATCCTATCCTCTATCCTATCCTATCCTCTATCCTATCCTATCCTCTATCCTATCCTATCGTCTATCCTATCCTCTATCCTATCCTATCCTCTATCCTATCCTATCCTCTATCCTATCCTATCCTCTATCCTATCCTATCCTCTATCCTATTCTATCCTCTATCCTATCCTATCCTCTATCCTATCCTCTATCCTATCCTATAATCTATCCTATCGTATCCTCTATCCTATCCTATCCTCTATCCTATCCTGTCCTCTATCCTATGCTATCCTCTATCCTATCCTCTATCCTATCCCATCCCCTATCGTATCCTCTATCCTATCCTATCCTCTATCCTATCCCACCCTCTATCCTATCCTATACTGTATCCTATTGTATCCTGTATCCTATAATATCTACTATCCTATCCTATCCCCTATCCTATCCTCTGTCCTATCCTATCCTCCGTCCTATCCTATCCTCTGTCCTATCCTATCCTCTATCCTATCCTATCCTCTATCCTATCCCACCCTCTATCCTATCCTATACTGTATCCTATCCTATCCTCTATCCTATAATATCCTCTATCCTATCCAGTCCTCTATCCTATCCCACCCTCTATCCTATCCTATACTGTATCCTATCCTATCCTCTATCCTATCCTATCCTCTATCCTATCCTATCCTCTATCCTATCCTATCCTCTATCCTATCCTATCCTCTATCCTATCCTATCCTCTATCCTATCCTATCCTCTATCCTATCCTATCCTCTATCCTATCCTATCCTCTATCCTATCCTATCCTCTATCCTATCTTATCCTCTATCCTATCCTATCCTCTATCCTATCCTCTATCCTATCCTATCCTCTATCCTATCCTATCCTCTATCCTATCCTATCCTCTATCCTATCCTATCCTCTATCCTATCCTATCCTCTATCCTATCCTATCGTGTATCCTATCCTCTATCCTATCCTATCATCTATCCTATCCTTTCCTGTATCCTATCCAATTCTCTATCCTATCCTATCCTCTATCCTATCCTGTCCTCTATCCTATCCTATCCTCTATCCTATCCTCTATCCTAGCCTATCCTCTATCCTCTATCGTATCCAATCCTCTATCCTATCCTATCCTCTATCCTATCCTCTATAATATCGTACACTCTATCCTATAATATCATCTATCCGTTCCTATTCTCTATACTATCCTCTATCCTATCCTCTATCCTATCCTCTATCCTATCCTATCCTCTATCCTATCAAATCCCCTATCGAATCCTCTATCCTATCCTCTCGTCTATCCTATCCTCTGTCCTATCCTATCCTCTATCCTATCCTATCCTCTATCCTATCCTATGCTCTATCCTATCCTATCCTCTATCCTATCCCATCCCCTATCGTATCCTCTATCCTATCCTATCCTCTATCCTATCCCACCCTCTATCCTATCCTATACTGTATCCTATCCTATCCTCTATCCTATAATATCCTCTGTCCTATCCAATCCTCTATCCTGTATCCTATGCTATCATATCCTATATCCTATCCTATCCTCTATCCTATCCTATCCTCTATCCTATCCTATCCTCTATCCTATAATATCTTCTATCCTATCCTATCCTCTATCCTATCAAGTCCACTATCCTATCCTCTGTCCTATCCTAACTCTATCCTGTCCTATCCTCTATCCTATCCTATCCTCTATCCTATCCTATCCTGTATCCTATCCAATGCTCTATCCTATCCTATCATCTATCCTCTATCCTATCCAATCCTCTATCCTATCCTATCCTCTATCCTATACTATCCTCTATCCTATAATATCTACTATGCTAGCCTATCCCCTATCCTATCCTCTGTCCTATCCTATCCTCCGTCCTATCCTATCCTCTGTCCTATCCTATCCTCTATCCTATCCTATCCTCTATCCTATCCTATCCTCTATCCTATCCTATCCTCTATCCTATCCCATCCCCTATCGTATCCTCTATCCTATCCTATCCTCTATCCTATCCCACCCTCTATCCTATCCTATACTGTATCCTATCCTATCCTCTATCCTATAATATCCTCTATCCTATCCAATCCTCTATCCTGTATCCTATGCTATCATATCCTATATCCTATCCTATCCTCTATCCTATCCTATCCTCTATCCTATCCTCTATCCTATCCTATCCTCTAACCTATCCTATCCTCTATCCTATCCCACCCTCTATCCTATCCTATACTGTATCCTATCCTATCCTGTATCCTATAATATCTACTATCCTATCCTATCCCCTATCCTATCCTCTGTCTTATCCTATCCTCCGTCCTATCCTATCCTCTGTCCTATCCTATCCTCTATCCTATCCTATCCTCTATCCTATCCCACCCTCTATCCTATCCTATACTGTATCCTATCCTATCCTCTATCCTATAATATCCTCTATCCTATCCAGTCCTCTATCCTATCCCACCCTCTATCCTATCCTATACTGTATCCTATCCTATCCTGTATCCTATAATATCTACTATCCTATCCTATCCCCTATCCTATCCTCTGTCCTATCCTATCCTCCGTCCTATCCTATCCTCTGTCCTATCCTATCCTCTATCCTATCCTATCCTCTATCCTATCCCACCCTCTATCCTATCCTATACTGTATCCTATCCTATCCTCTATCCTATAATATCCTCTATCCTATCCAGTCCTCTATCCTATCCCACCCTCTATCCTATCCTATACTGTATCCTATCCTATCCTCTATCCTATCCTATCCTCTATCCTATCCTATCCTCTATCCTATCCTATCCTCTATCCTATCCTATCCTCTATCCTATCATATCCTCTATCCTATCCTATCCTCTATCCTATCCTATCCTCTATCCTATCCTATCCTCTATCCTATCCTATCCTCTATCCTATCCTATCCTCTATCCTATCCTATCCTCTATCCTATCCTATCCTCTATCCTATCCTATCCTCTATCCTATCCTATCCTCTATCCTATCCTATCGTGTATCCTATCCTCTATCCTATCCTATCATCTATCCTATCCTTTCCTGTATCCTATCCAATCCTCTATCCTATCCTATCCTCTATCCTATCCTGTCCTCTATCCTATCCTATCCTCTATCCTATCCTCTATCCTAGCCTATCCTCTATCCTCTATCGTATCCAATCCTCTATCCTATCCTATCCTCTATCCTATCCTCTATAATATCGTACACTCTATCCTATAATATCATCTATCCGTTCCTATTCTCTATACTATCCTCTATCCTATCCTCTATCCTATCCTCTATCCTATCCTATCCTCTATCCTATCAAATCCCCTATCGAATCCTCTATCCTATCCTCTCGTCTATCCTATCCTCTATCCTATCCTATCCTCTATCCTATCCTATCCTCTATCCTATCCCATCCCCTATCGTATCCTCTATCCTATCCTATCCTCTATGCTATCCCACCCTCTATCCTATCCTATACTGTATCCTATCCTATCCTCTATCCTATAATATCCTCTATCCTATCCAATCCTCTATCCTGTATCCTATGCTATCATATCCTGTATCCTATCCTATCCTCTATCCTATCCTATCCTCTATCGTATCCTCTATCCTATCCTATCCTCTATCCTATCCTATCCTCTATCCTATCCTATCCTCTATCCTATCCTGTCCTCTATCCTATGCTATCCTCTATCCTATCCTCTATCCTATCCCACCCTCTATCCTATCCTATACTGTATCCTATCCTATCCTGTATCCTATAATATCTACTATCCTATCCTATCCCCTATCCTATCCTCTGTCCTATCCTATCCTCCGTCCTATCCTATCCTCTGTCCTATCCTATCCTCTATCCTATCCTATCCTCTATCCTATCCCACCCTCTATCCTATCCTATCCTCTATCCTATCCTATCCTCTATCCTATCTTATCCTCTATCCTATCCTATCCTCTATCCTATCCTCTATCCTATCCTATCCTCTATCCTATCCTATCCTCTATCCTATCCTATCCTCTATCCTATCCTATCCTCTATCCTATCCTATCCTCTATCCTATCCTATCGTGTATCCTATCCTCTATCCTATCCTATCATCTATCCTATCCTTTCCTGTATCCTATCCAATTCTCTATCCTATCCTATCCTCTATCCTATCCTGTCCTCTATCCTATCCTATCCTCTATCCTATCCTCTATCCTAGCCTATCCTCTATACTCTATCGTATCCAATCCTCTATCCTATCCTATCCTCTATCCTATCCTCTATAATATCGTACACTCTATCCTATAATATCATCTATCCGTTCCTATTCTCTATACTATCCTCTATCCTATCCTCTATCCTATCCTCTATCCTATCCTATCCTCTATCCTATCAAATCCCCTATCGAATCCTCTATCCTATCCTCTCGTCTATCCTATCCTCTGTCCTATCCTATCCTCTATCCTATCCTATCCTCTATCCTATCCTATGCTCTATCCTATCCTATCCTCTATCCTATGCTATCCTCTATCATATCCTCTACCCTATCCTCTATCCTATCCTATCCTCTATCCTATCCTATCATCTATCCTATCCTATCCTCTATCCTATCCTATCCTCTATCCTATCCAATCCTCTATCCTATCCTATCCTCTATCCTATCCTATCCTCTATCCTATCCTATCCTCTATCCTATCCTATCCTCTATCCTATCCTCTCCTCTATCCTCAATCCTATCCTTTCCTGTATCCTATCCAATCCTCGATCCTATCCTATCCTCTATCCTATCCTATCGTCTA
Organism: Halictus rubicundus; assembly: GCF_050948215.1. Taxonomy (NCBI): domain Eukaryota; kingdom Metazoa; phylum Arthropoda; class Insecta; order Hymenoptera; family Halictidae; genus Halictus; species Halictus rubicundus. The sequence continues at coordinate 259,725 of NW_027488781.1, forward strand.
TCCTGTCCTCTATACTATCCTATCCTCTATCCTATCCTATCCTCTATCCTATCCTATCCTCTATCCTATCCTATCCTCTATCCTATCCCATCCCCTATCGTATCCTCTATCCTATCCTATCCTCTATCCTATCCCACCCTCTATCCTATCCTATACTGTATCCTATCCTATCCTCTATCCTATAATATCCTCTGTCCTATCCAATCCTCTATCCTGTATCCTATGCTATCATATCCTATATCCTATCCTATCCTCTATCCTATCCTATCCTCTATCCTATCCTATCCTCTATCCTATAATATCTTCTATCCTATCCTATCCTCTATCCTATCAAGTCCACTATCCTATCCTCTGTCCTATCCTAACTCTATCCTGTCCTATCCTCTATCCTATCCTATCCTCTATCCTATCCTATCCTGTATCCTATCCAATGCTCTATCCTATCCTATCATCTATCCTCTATCCTATCCAATCCTCTATCCTATCCTATCCTCTATCCTATACTATCCCCTATCCTATAATATCTACTATGCTAGCCTATCCCCTATCCTATCCTCTGTCCTATCCTATCCTCCGTCCTATCCTATCCTCTGTCCTATCCTATCCTCTATCCTATCCTATCCTCTATCCTATCCTATCCTCTATCCTATCCTATCCTCTATCCTATCCCATCCCCTATCGTATCCTCTATCCTATCCTATCCTCTATCCTATCCCACCCTCTATCCTATCCTATACTGTATCCTATCCTATCCTCTATCCTATAATATCCTCTATCCTATCCAATCCTCTATCCTGTATCCTATGCTATCATATCCTATATCCTATCCTATCCTCTATCCTATCCTATCCTCTATCCTATCCTCTATCCTATCCTATCCTCTAACCTATCCTATCCTCTATCCTATCCCACCCTCTATCCTATCCTATACTGTATCCTATCCTATCCTGTATCCTATAATATCTACTATCCTATCCTATCCCCTATCCTATCCTCTGTCTTATCCTATCCTCCGTCCTATCCTATCCTCTGTCCTATCCTATCCTCTATCCTATCCTATCCTCTATCCTATCCCACCCTCTATCCTATCCTATACTGTATCCTATCCTATCCTCTATCCTATAATATCCTCTATCCTATCCAGTCCTCTATCCTATCCCACCCTCTATCCTATCCTATACTGTATCCTATCCTATCCTGTATCCTATAATATCTACTATCCTATCCTATCCCCTATCCTATCCTCTGTCCTATCCTATCCTCCGTCCTATCCTATCCTCTGTCCTATCCTATCCTCTATCCTATCCTATCCTCTATCCTATCCCACCCTCTATCCTATCCTATACTGTATCCTATCCTATCCTCTATCCTATAATATCCTCTATCCTATCCAGTCCTCTATCCTATCCCACCCTCTATCCTATCCTATACTGTATCCTATCCTATCCTCTATCCTATCCTATCCTCTATCCTATCCTATCCTCTATCCTATCCTATCCTCTATCCTATCCTATCCTCTATCCTATCATATCCTCTATCCTATCCTATCCTCTATCCTATCCTATCCTCTATCCTATCCTATCCTCTATCCTATCCTATCCTCTATCCTATCCTATCCTCTATCCTATCCTATCCTCTATCCTATCCTATCCTCTATCCTATCCTATCCTCTATCCTATCCTATCCTCTATCCTATCCTATCCTCTATCCTATCCTATCCTCTATCCTATCCTATCCTCTATCCTATCCTATCGTGTATCCTATCCTCTATCCTATCCTATCATCTATCCTATCCTTTCCAGTATCCTATCCAATCCTCTATCCTATCCTATCCTCTATCCTATCCTGTCCTCTATCCTATCAAATCCCCTATCCTATCCTCTGTGATATCCTATCCTCTATCCTATCCTATCCTCTATCCTATCAAATCCACTATCCTATCCTCTATCCTATCAAATCCCCTATCCTATCCTCTATCCTATCCTATCGTCTATCCTATCCTCTATCCTATCCTATGCTCTATCCTATTCTATCCCCTGTCCTATCCTATCCTCTATCCTATCCTATCCTCTATCCTATCCTATCCTCTATCCTATGCTATCCTCTATCCTATCCTCTATCCTATCCTCTATCCTATCCTATCCTCTATCCTATCCTATCCTCTATCCTATCCTATCCTCTATTATATCCTATCCTCTATCCTATCCTATCCTCTATCCTATCCTATCCTCTATCCTATCCTATCCTCTATCCTATCCTATCCTCTATCCTATCCTCTATCCTATCCTATCCTCTATCCTATCCTATCCTCTATCCTATGCTATCCTCTATCCTATCCTCTATCCTATCCTATCCTCTATCCTATCCTATCCTCTATCCTATCCTGTCCTCTATCCTCTATCCTATCCTATCCTCTATCCTATCCCAGCCTATATCCTATCCTATCCTCTATAGTATCCTATCCTCTATCCTATCCTATCCTATCCTCTATCCTATCCTATTCTCTATCCTATCCTATCCTCTATCCTATCCTATCCTCTATCCTATCCTATCCTCTATCCTATCCCATCTTCTATCCTATCCTATCCTCTATCCTATCAAATCCCCTATCCTATCCTCTGTCCTATCCTATCCTCTACCCTATCCTATCCTCTATCCTATCAAATCCCCTATCCTATCAAATCCCCTATCCTATCCTCTATCCTATCCTATCGTCTATCCTATCCTATCGTCTATCCTATCCTCTATCCTATCCTATGCTCTATCCTATCCTATCCCCTATCATATCCTATCCTCTATCCTATCCTATCCTATCCTCTATCCTATCCTATCCTCTATCCTCTATCCTATCCTATCCTCTATCCTATCCTATCCTCTATCCTATCCTATCCTATCCTCTATCCTATCCTATCTTCTATCCTATCCTATCCTCTATCCTATCATATCCTCTATCCTATAATATCCTCTATCCTATCCTATCCTCTATTCTATCCTATCGTCTATCCTATCCTATCCTCTATCCTATCCTATCGTCTATCCTATCCTCTATCCAATCCTATCCTCTATCCTATCCTATCCTCTATCCTATCCTATCCTCTATCCTATCCTGTATCCTATCAAATCCCCTATCCTATCCTCTATCCTATCCTATCGTCTATCCTATCCTATCCTCTATCCAATCCTATCCTCAATCCTATCCTATCGTCTATCCTATCCTATCCTCTATCCTATCCTATCCTCTATCCTATCCAATCCTCTATCCTATCCTATCATCTATCCTCAATCCTATCCTTTCCTGTATCCTATCCATTCCTCTATCCTATCCTGTCCTCTATCCTATCCTATCCTCTATCCCATCCTATCCTCTATCCTATCCTCTATCCTATCCTATCCTCTATCCTATCCTCTATCCTATCCTATCCTCTATAATATCGTACAATCTATCCTATAATATCGTCTATCCGATCCTATTCTCTATCCTATCCTCTATCCTATCCTCTATCCTATCCTCTATCCTATCAAATCCCCTATCCTATCCTCTATCCTATCCTATCCTGTATCCTATCCAATTTTCTATCCTATCATATCATCTATCCTCAATCCTATCCTTTCCTGTATCCTATCCAAACATCTATCGTATCCAAACATCTATCCTATCCTATCCTCTATCCTATCCTGTCCTCTATCCTATCCTATCCTCTATCCTATCCTATCCTATCCTATCCTATTATCTATCCTATCCTATCTTCTATCCTATCCTATCCTCTATCCTATCCTATCGTCTATCCTATCCTATCTTCTATCCTATCCTCTATCCTATCCTATTCTCTATCCTATCCTATCCACTATCCTATCCTATCCTCTATCCTATCCTATCCTCTATCCTATCAAATCCCCTATCCTATCCTCTATCCTATCCTATCCTGTATCCTATCCTATCCTCTATCGTCTATCGTATCCAATCCTCTATCCTATCCTATCCTCTATTCTATCCTCTATCCTATCCTATCCTCTATAATATCGTACACTCTATCCTATAATATCGTCTATCCGATCCTATTCTCTATCCTATCCTCTATCCTATCCTATCCTCTATCCTATCCTATCTTCTATCCTATCCTATCCTCTATCCTATCAAATCCCCTATACTATCCTCTGTACTATCCTATCCTCTATCCTATCCTATCCTCTATCCTATCCTATCCTCTATCCTATCCTCTATCCTATCCTATCCTATCCTCTAACCTATCCTATCCTATCCTCTATCCTATCCTATCCTCTATCCTATCCTATCGTCTATCCTATCCTATCCTCTATCCTATCCAATCCTCCATCCTATCCTATCCTCTATCCTGTCCTATCCTCTATCCTATCCTATCTTCTATCCTATCCTATCCTCTATCCTATCAAATCCCCTATCCTATCCTCTATCCTATCCTATCTTTTATCCTATCCTATCCTGTATCCTATCCTATCCTGTATCCTCTATCCTATCGTATCCTCTACCCTATCACATCCTCTATCCTATCCTATCCTCTATCCTATCCTCTATCCTAGCCTATCCTCTATCCTATCAAATCCAATCCCCTATCCTATCCTCTATCCAATCCTATCCCCTATCCAATCCTATCCTCAATCCTATCCTTTCCTGTATCCTATCCTATCCTGTATCCTCTATCCTATCGTATCCTCTACCCTATCACATCCTCTATCGTATCGTATCCTCTATCCTATCCTATCCTCTATCCTATCCTATCCTCTATCCTTTCCTATCCTCTATCCTATCCTCTATCCTAGCCTATCCTCTATCCTATCCTATCCAATCCCCTATCCTATCCTCTATCCAATCCTATCCTCAATCCTATCCTTTCCTGTATCCTATCCTATCCTCTATCCTCTATCCTATCCAATCCTCTGTCCTATCCTATCCTCTCTCCTATCCTATCGTGTATCCTATCCTATCGTGTATCCTATCCTCTATCCTATCCTATCCTCTATCCTATCCTATCCTCTATCCTATCCTCTATTCTATCCTATCCTCTATCCTATCCTATCCACTATCCTATCCTATCCTCTATCCTCTCCTATCCTCTATCCTATCAAATCCCCTATCCTATCCTCTATCCTATCCTATCCTGTATCCTATCCTATCCTCTATCGTCTATCGTATCCAATACTCTATCCTATCCTATCCTCTATTCTATCCTCTATCCTATCCTATCCTCTATAATATCGTACACTCTATCCTATAATATCGTCTATCCGATCCTATTCTCTATCCTATCCTATCATCTATCCTATCCTATCTTCTATCCTATCCTATCCTCTATCCTATCAAATCCCCTATCCTATCCTCTATCCTATCCTATCCTCTATCCTATCCTATCTTTTATCCTATCCTATCCTCTATCCTATCCTATCGTCTATCCTATCCTATCCTCTATTATATCCTATCCTCTAACCTATCCTATCCATTATCCTATCCTATCTTCCATCCTATCCTTTCCTCTATCCTATCCTATCTTCTATCCTATCCGATCCACTATCCTATCCTATCTTCTATCCTATCTGATCCTCTATCCTATCAAATCCCCTATCCTATCTTCTATCCTATCCTATCCTCTATCCTATCCTATCGTCTATCCTAACCTCTATCCTATCCTTTCATCTATCCTATCCTATCCTCTATCCTATCCTATCGTCTATCCTATCCTATCCTCTATCCTATCCTATCCTCTATCCTATCCAATCCTCTATCCTATCCTATCATCTATCCTCTGTACTATCCTATCCTCTATCCTATCCTATCCTCTATCCTATCCTATCCTCTATCCTATCCTCTATCCTATCCTATCCTATCCTCTATCCTATCCTATCCTATCCTCTATCCTATCCTATCCTCTATCCTATCCTCTATCCTATCCTATCCTCTATCCTATCCTATCCTCTATCCTATCCTCTATCCTATCCTATCCTCTATCCTATCCTCTATCCTATCCTATCCTCTATAATATCGTACACTCTATCCTATAATATCATCTATCCGATCCTATTCTCTATCCTATCCTCTATCCTATCCTCTATCCTATCCTCTATCCTATCAAATCCCCTATCCTATCCTCTATCCTATCCTATCCTGTATCCTATCCAATTTTCTATCCTATCATATCATCTATCCTCAATCCTATCCTTTCCTGTATCCTATCCATTCCTCTATCCTATCCTTTCCTCTATCCTATCCTATCCTCTATCCCATCCTATCCTCTATCCTATCCTCTATCCTATCCTATCCTCTATCCTATCCTATCCTCTATCCTATCCTCTATCCTATCCTATCCTCTATAATATCGTACACTCTATCCTATAATATCGTCTATCCGATCCTATTCTCTATCCTATCCTCTATCCTATCCTCTATCCTATCCTCTATCCTATCAAATCCCCTATCCTATCCTCTATCCTATCCTATCCTGTATCCTATCCAATTTTCTATCCTATCATATCATCTATCCTCAATCCTATCCTTTCCTGTATCCTATCCAAACATCTATCCTATCCTATCCTCTATCCTATCCTGTCCTCTATCCTATCCTATCCTCTATCCTATCCTATCCTATCCTATCCTATTATCTATCCTATCCTATCTTCTATCCTATCCTATCCTCTATCCTATCCTATCGTCTATCCTATCCTATCTTCTGTCCTATCCTCTATCCTATCCTATTCTCTATCCTATCCTATCCACTATCCTATCCTATCCTCTATCCTATCCTATCCTCTATCCTATCAAATCCCCTATCCTATCCTCTATCCTATCCTATCCTGTATCCTATCCTATCCTCTATCGTCTATCGTATCCAATCCTCTATCCTATCCTATCCTCTATTCTATCCTCTATCCTATCCTATCCTCTATAATATCGTACACTCTATCCTATAATATCGTCTATCCGATCCTATTCTCTATCCTATCCTCTATCCTATCCTATCCTCTATCCTATCCTATCTTCTATCCTATCCTATCCTCTATCCTATCAAATCCCCTATACTATCCTCTGTACTATCCTATCCTCTATCCTATCCTATCCTCTATCCTATCCTATCCTCTATCCTATCCTCTATCCTATCCTATCCTATCCTCTAACCTATCCTATCCTATCATCTATCCTATCCTATCCTCTATCCTATCCTATCGTCTATCCTATCCTATCCTCTATCCTATCCAATCCTCCATCCTATCCTATCCTCTATCCTGTCCTATCCTCTATCCTATCCTATCTTCTATCCTATCCTATCCTCTATCCTATCAAATCCCCTATCCTATCCTCTATCCTATCCTATCTTTTATCCTTTCCTATCCTGTATCCTATCCTATCGTCTATCCTATCCTATCCTCTATCCTATCCTATCCTCTATCCTATCCTATCCTCTATCCTATCCTATCTTCAATCCTATCCTATCCTATCTTCCATCCTATCCTATCCTCTATCCTATCAAATCCCCTATCCTATCAAATCCTCTATCCTATCCTCTATCCTATCCTATCCTCTTTCCTATCCTATCTTCTATCCTATCCTATCCTCTATCCTATCCTTTCCTCTATCCTATCCTATCCTCTATCCTATCCTATCGTCTATCCTATCCTATCCTCTATCCTATCCTATCCTATCCTCTATCCTATCCTATCCTCTATCCTATCCTATCTTCTATCCTATCCTATCGTGTATCCTATCCTATCGTGTATCCTATCCTCTATCCTATCCTATCCTCTATCCCATCAAATCCCCTATCCTATCCTCTGTCCTATCCTATCCTCTATCCTATCCTATCCTCTATCCTATCCTATCCTCTTTTCCTATCCTATCCTCTATCCTATCCTATCCTCTATCCTATCCTATCTTCTATCCTATCCTATCCTCCACCCTATGAAATCCCATATCCTATCCTCTGTCCTGTCCTATCCTCTATCCTATCCTATCCTCTATCCTATCCTATCCTCTATCCTATCCTATCCTCTATCCTATCCTATCCTCTATCCTATCCTATCCTCTATCCTATCCTATCCTCTATCCTATCTTCTATTCTATCCTATCCTCTATCCTATCCTATCCACTATCCTATCCTATCCTCTATCCTATCCTATCCTCTATCCTATCAAATCCCCTATCCTATCCTCTATCCTATCCTATCCTCTATCGTCTATCGTATCCAATCCTCTATCCTATGAAATCCCCTATCCTATCCTCTATCCTATCCTATCCTCTATCCTATCCTATCCTCTATCCTATCCTCTATCCTAGCCTATCCTCTATCCTATCAAATCCAATCCCCTATCCTATCCTCTATCCAATCCTATCCCCTATCCAATCCTATCCTCAATCCTATCCTTTCCTGTATCCTATCCTATCCTGTATCCTCTATCCTATCGTATCCTCTACCCTATCACATCCTCTATCGTATCGTATCCTCTATCCTATCCTATCCTCTATCCTATCCTATCCTCTATCCTTTCCTATCCTCTACCCTATCCTCTATCCTAGCCTATCCTCTATCCTATCCTATCCAATCCCCTATCCTATCCTATCCAATCCCCTATCCTATCCTCTATCCAATCCTATCCTCAATCCTATCCTTTCCTGTATCCTATCCTATCCTCTATCCTCTATCCTATCCAATCCTCTGTCCTATCCTATCCTCTCTCCTATCCTATCGTGTATCCTATCCTATCGTGTATCCTATCCACTATCCTATCCTATCCTCTATCCTATCAAATCCCCTATCCTATCCTCTGCCCTATCCTATCCTCTACTCTATCCTATCCTCTATCCTATCCTATCCTCCATCCTATCCTATCCTCTATCCTATCCTATCGTCTATCCTATCCTCTATCCTATCCTATCCTCTATCCTATCCTATCCTCTAACCTATCCTATCGTCTATCCTATCCTCTATCCTATCCTATCCTCTATCCTATCCTATCCTCTATCCTATCCTATCCTCTATACTATCCTATCCTCTATCCTATCCTATCCTCTATCCTATCCTCTATCCTATCCTATCCTCTATCCTATCCAATCCCCTATCCTATCCTATCCTCTATCCTATCCTATCTTCTCTCCTATCCTATCCTCTATCCTATCCTTTCTTGTATACTATCCTATCCACTATCCTGTATCCTATCCAATCCTCTGTCCTATCCTATCCTCTATCCTATCATATCCTCTATCCTATAATATCCTCTATCCTATCCTATCCTCTATCCAATCCTCTATCCTATCCTATCCTCTATCCTATCCTATCCTCTATCCTAGCCTATCGTCTATCCTATCCTATCCAATCCCCTATCCTATGCTCTATCCTATCCTACCCTCTATGATATCGTATACTCTGTCATATACTATCCTCTATCCTATAATTTCATCTATCCGTTCCTATTCTCTATCCTACCCTATTCTCTATCCTATCCTCTATCCTATCCTATCCTGTATCCTATCCTATCCTCTATCCTACCCTATCCTCTATCCTATCCTATCCTCTATCCTATCCAATCCTCTATCCTATCCTATCCTCTATCCTATCCTATCGTCTATCCTATCCTATCCTCTATCCTATCCTATACTCTATCCTATCCTATCTTCTATCCTATCCTATCCTCTATCCTATCCGATCTTCCACCCTATCCTATCCTCTATCCTATCAAATCCCCTATCCTATCAAATCCTCTATCCTATCCTCTATCCTATCCTATCCTCTATCCTATCCTATCTTCTATCCTATCCTATCCTCTATCCTATCCTTTCCTCTATCCTATCCTATCCTCTATCCTATCCTATCCTCTATCCTATCCTATCCTATCCTCTATCCTATCCTATCCTCTATCCTATCCTATCCTCTATCCTATACTATCCTCCATCCTATCCTATCCTCTATCCTATCCTATCGTCTATCCTATCCTCTATCCTATCCTATCCTCTATCCTATCCTATCCTCTAACCTATCCTATCGTCTATCCTATCCTCTATCCTATCCTATCCTCTATCCTATCCTATCCTCTATCCTATACTATCCTCTATACTATCCTATCCTCTATCCTATCCTATCCTCTATCCTATCCTCTATCCTATCCTATCCTCTATCCTATCCTATCCCCTATCCTATCCTATCCTCTATCCTATCCTATCTTCTCTCCTATCCTATCCTCTATCCTATCCTTTCTTGTATACTATCCTATCCACTATCCTGTATCCTATCCAATCCTCTGTCCTATCCTATCCTCTATCCTATCATATCCTCTATCCTATAATATCCTCTATCCTATCCTATCCTCTATCCAATCCTCTATCCTATCCTATCCTCTATCCTATCCTATCCTCTATCCTAGCCTATCGTCTATCCTATCCTATCCAATCCCCTATCCTATGCTCTATCCTATCCTACCCTCTATGATATCGTATACTCTGTCATATACTATCCTCTATCCTATAATTTCATCTATCCGTTCCTATTCTCTATCCTACCCTATTCTCTATCCTATCCTATCCTGTATCCTATCCTATCCTCTATCCTACCCTATCCTCTATCCTATCCTATCCTCTATCCTATCCAATCCTCTATCCTATCCTATCCTCTATCCTATCCTATGGTCTATCCTATCCTATCCTCTATCCTATCCTATACTCTATCCTATCCTATCTTCTATCCTATCCTATCCTCTATCCTATCCGATCTTCCATCCTATCCTATCCTCTATCCTATCAAATCCCCTATCCTATCAAATCCTCTATCCTATCCTCTATCCTATCCTATCCTCTATCCTATCCTATCTTCTATCCTATCCTATCCTCTATCCTATCCTTTCCTCTATCCTATCCTATCCTCTATCCTATCCTATCCTCTATCCTATCCTATCCTATCCTCTATCCTATCCTATCCTCTATCCTATCCTATCCTCTATCCTATCCTATCTTCTATCCTATCCTATCCGCTATCCTATCAAATCCCCTATCCTATCCTCTATCCTATCCTATCCTCTATCCTATCCTATCCTCCGTCCTATCCTATCTTCTATCCTATCCTATCCTCTATCCTATCCTTTCCTCTATCCTATCAAATCCCCTATCCTATCTTCTATCCTATCCTATCCTCTATCCTATCCTATCCTCTATCCTATCCTATCGTCTATCCTATCCTCTATCCTATCCTATCCTCTATCCTATCCTATCCTGTAACCTATCCTATCGTCTATCCTATCCTCTATCCTATCCTATCCTCTATCCTATCCTATCCTCTATCCTATCCTATATTCTATCCTATCCTATCCTCTATCCTATCCTTTCCTGTATCCTATCCTATCCACTATCCTGTATCCTATCCAATCCTCTGTCCTATCCTATCCTCTATCCTATCATATCCTCTACCCTATAATATCCTCTATCCTATCCTATCCTCTGTCCTATCCCATCCTGTATCCTATCCTATCCTCTATCCTATCCTATCCTCTATCCTATCCTATCCTCTATCCTATCCTCTATTCTATCCTATCCTCTATCCTATCCTATCCACTATCCTATCCTATCCTCTATCCTATCAAATCCCTTATCCTATCCTCTATCCTATCCTATCCTGTATCCTATCCTATCCTCTATCCTCTATCGTATCCAATCCTCTATCCTATCCTATCCTCTATCCTATCCTCTATCCTATCCTATCCTCTATAATATCGTACACTCTATCCTATAATATCGTCTATCCGATCCTATTCTCTATCCTATCCTCTATCCTATCCTCTATCCTATCCTATCCTCTATCCTATCAAATCCCCTATCCTATCCTCTATCCTATCCTATCCTCTATCCTACCATATCCTCCATCCTATCCTATCCTCTATCCTATCCAATCCTCTATCCTATCCTATCCTCTATCCTATCCTATCGTCTATCCTATCCTATCCTCTATCCTATCCTATCCAATCCCCTATCCTATGCTCTATCCTATCCTACCCTCTATGATATCGTATACTCTGTCATATCCTATCCTCTAGCCTATAATATCATCTATCCGTTCCTATTCTCTATCCTACCCTATTCTCTATCCTATCCTCTATCCTATACTCTATTCTATCCTATCCTGTATCCTATCCTATCCTCTATCCTACCCTATCCTCCATCCTATCCTTTCCTCTATCCTATCCTATCTTCTATCCTATCCGATCCACTATCCTATCCTATCTTCTATCCTATCTGATCCTCTATCCTATCAAATCCCCTATCCTATCTTCTATCCTATCCTATCCTCTATCCTATCCTATCGTCTATCCTAACCTCTATCCTATCCTTTCATCTATCCTATCCTATCCTCTATCCTATCCTATCGTCTATCCTATCCTATCCTCTATCCTATCCTATCCTCTATCCTATCCAATCCTCTATCCTATCCTATCATCTATCCTCTGTACTATCCTATCCTCTATCCTATCCTATCCTCTATCCTATCCTATCCTCTATCCTATCCTATCCTCTATCCTATCCTCTATCCTATCCTATCCTATCCTCTATCCTATCCTATCCTATCCTCTATCCTATCCTATCGTCTATCCTATCCTATCCTCCATCCTATCCAATCCTCCATCCTATCCTATCCTCTATCCTGTCCTATCCTCTATCCTATCCTATCTTCTATCCTATCCTATCCTCTATCCTATCAAATCCCCTATCCTATCCTCTATCCTATCCTATCCTCTATCCTATCCTGTCATCTATCCTATCCTATCCACTATCCCATCCTATCCTCTATCCTATCCTATCCTCTATCCTATCCTGTCCTCTATCCTATCCTATCCTCTATCCTATCCTATCCTCTATCCTAGCCTATCCTCCATCCTATCCTGTCCAATCCCCTATCCTATGCTCTATCCTATCCTACCCTCTATAATATCGTATACTCTATCATATCCTATCATCTATCCGTTCCTATTCTCTATCCTAACCTATTCTCAATCCTATCCTCTATCCTATCCTATCCTCTATCCTATCCTATCCTGTATCCTATCCTATCCTCTATCCTATCCTATCCTCTATCCTATCCTATCCTCTATCCTATCCTATCCTATCTTCCATCCTATCCTATCCTCTATCCTATCAAATCCCCTATCCTATCAAATCCTCTATCCTATCCTCTATCCTATCCTATCCTCTATCCTATCCTATCTTCTATCCTATCCTATCCTCTATCCTATCCTTTCCTCTATCCTATCCTATCCTCTATCCTATCCTATCGTCTATCCTATCCTATCCTATCCTCTATCCTATCCTATCCTCTATCCTATCCTATCTTCTATCCTATCCTATCCGCTATCCTATGAAATCCGCTATCCTATCCTCTATCCTATCCTATCCTCCATCCTATCCTATCCTCTATCCTATCCTATCGTCTATCCTATCCTCTATCGTCTATCCTATCCTCTATCCTATCCTATCCTCTATCCTATCCTATCCTCTATCCTATCCTATCCTCTATACTATCCTATCCTCTATCCTATCCTATCCTCTATCCTATCCTCTATCCTATCCTATCCTCTATCCTATCCTATCCCCTATCCTATCCTATCCTCTATCCTATCCTATCTTCTCTCCTATCCTATCCTCTATCCTATCCTTTCTTGTATACTATCCTATCCACTATCCTGTATCCTATCCAATCCTCTGTCCTATCCTATCCTCTATCCTATCCTATCCTCTATCCTATCCTATCCTCTATCCTATCCTATCTTTTATCCTATCCTATCCTCTATCCTATCCTATCGTCTATCCTATCCTATCCTCTATTATATCCTATCCTCTAACCTATCCTATCCATTATCCTATCCTATCTTCCATCCTATCCTTTCCTCTATCCTATCCTATCTTCTATCCTATCCGATCCACTATCCTATCCTATCTTCTATCCTATCTGATCCTCTATCCTATCAAATCCCCTATCCTATCTTCTATCCTATCCTATCCTCTATCCTATCCTATCGTCTATCCTAACCTCTATCCTATCCTTTCATCTATCCTATCCTATCCTCTATCCCATCCTATCGTCTATCCTATCCTATCCTCTATCCTATCCTATCCTCTATCCTATCCAATCCTCTATCCTATCCTATCATCTATCCTCTGTACTATCCTATCCTCTATCCTATCCTATCCTCTATCCTATCCTATCCTCTATCCTATCCTATCCTCTATCCTATCCTCTATCCTATCCTATCCTATCCTCTATCCTATCCTATCCTATCCTCTATCCTATCCTATCGTCTATCCTATCCTATCCTCCATCTTATCCAATCCTCCATCCTATCCTATCCTCTATCCTGTCCTATCCTCTATCCTATCCTATCTTCTATCCTATCCTATCCTCTATCCTATCAAATCCCCTATCCTATCCTCTATCCTATCCTATCCTCTATCCTATCCTGTCATCTATCCTATCCTATCCACTATCCCATCCTATCCTCTATCCTATCCTATCGTCTATCCTATCCTCGATCCTATCCTATCCTCTATCCTATCCTGTCCTCTATCCTATCCTATCCTCTATCCTATCCTATCCTCTATCCTAGCCTATCCTCCATCCTATCCTGTCCAATCCCCTATCCTATGCTCTATCCTATCCTACCCTCTATAATATCGTATACTCTATCATATCCTATCATCTATCCGTTCCTATTCTCTATCCTAACCTATTCTCAATCCTATCCTCTATCCTATCCTATTCTCTATCCTATCCTATCCTGTATCCTATCCTATCCTCTATCCTATCCTATCCTCTATCCTATCCTATCCTCTATCCTATCCTACCTTCTATCCTATCCTATCCTATCTTCCATCCTATCCTATCCTCTATCCTATCAAATCCCCTATCCTATCAAATCCTCTATCCTATCCTCTATCCTATCCTATCCTCTATCCTATCCTATCTTCTATCCTATCCTATCCTCTATCCTATCCTTTCCTCTATCCTATCCTATCCTCTATCCTATCCTATCGTCTATCCTATCCTATCCTATCCTCTATCCTATCCTATCCTCTATCCTATCCTATCTTCTATCCTATCCTATCCGCTATCCTATGAAATCCGCTATCCTATCCTCTATCCTATCCTATCCTCCATCCTATCCTATCATCTATCCTATCCTATCGTCTATCCTATCCTCTATCCTATCCTATCCTCTATCCTATCCTATCCTCTAACCTATCCTATCGTCTATCCTATCCTCTATCCTATCCTATCCTCTATCCTATCCTATCCTCTATCCTATCCTATCCTCTATACTATCCTATCCTCTATCCTATCCTATCCTCTATCCTATCCTCTATCCTATCCTATCCTCTATCCTATCCTATCCCCTATCCTATCCTATCCTCTATCCTATCCTATCTTCTCTCCTATCCTATCCTCTATCCTATCCTTTCTTGTATACTATCCTATCCACTATCCTGTATCCTATCCAATCCTCTGTCCTATCCTATCCTCTATCCTATCATATCCTCTATCCTATAATATCCTCTATCCTATCCTATCCTCTATCCAATCCTCTATCCTATCCTATCCTCTATCCTATCCTATCCTCTATCCTAGCCTATCGTCTATCCTATCCTATCCAATCCCCTATCCTATGCTCTATCCTATCCTACCCTGTATGATATCGTATACTCTGTCATATACTATCCTCTATCCTATAATTTCATCTATCCGTTCCTATTCTCTATCCTACCCTATTCTCTATCCTATCCTCTATCCTATCCTATCCTGTATCCTATCCTATCCTCTATCCTACCCTATCCTCTATCCTATCCTATCCTCTATCCTATCCAATCCTCTATCCTATCCTATCCTCTATCCTATCCTATCCTCTATCCTATCCTATCCTCTATCCTATCCTATCTTCTATCCTATCCTATCCTCTATCCTATCCTTTCCTCTATCCTATCCTATCCTCTATCCTATCCTATCCTCTATCCTATCCTATCGTCTATCCTATCCTCTATCCTATCCTATCCTCTATCCTATCCTATCCTGTAACCTATCCTATCGTCTATCCTATCCTCTATCCTATCCTATCCTCTATCCTATCCTATCCTCTATCCTATCCTATATTCTATCCTATCCTATCCTCTATCCTATCCTTTCCTGTATCCTATCCTATCCACTATCCTGTATCCTATCCAATCCTCTGTCCTATCCTATCCTCTATCCTATCATATCCTCTACCCTATAATATCCTCTATCCTATCCTATCCTCTGTCCTATCCCATCCTGTATCCTATCCTATCCTCTATCCTATCCTATCCTCTATCCTATCCTATCCTCTATCCTATCCTCTATTCTATCCTATCCTCTATCCTATCCTATCCACTATCCTATCCTATCCTCTATCCTATCAAATCCCTTATCCTATCCTCTATCCTATCCTATCCTGTATCCTATCCTATCCTCTATCCTCTATCGTATCCAATCCTCTATCCTATCCTATCCTCTATCCTATCCTCTATCCTATCCTATCCTCTATAATATCGTACACTCTATCCTATAATATCGTCTATCCGATCCTATTCTCTATCCTATCCTCTATCCTATCCTCTATCCTATCCTATCCTCTATCCTATCAAATCCCCTATCCTATCCTCTATCCTATCCTATCCTCTATCCTACCATATCCTCCATCCTATCCTATCCTCTATCCTATCCAATCCTCTATCCTATCCTATCCTCTATCCTATCCTATCGTCTATCCTATCCTATCCTCTATCCTATCCTATCCAATCCCCTATCCTATGCTCTATCCTATCCTACCCTCTATGATATCGTATACTCTGTCATATCCTATCCTCTAGCCTATAATATCATCTATCCGTTCCTATTCTCTATCCTACCCTATTCTCTATCCTATCCTCTATCCTATACTCTATTCTATCCTATCCTGTATCCTATCCTATCCTCTATCCTACCCTATCCTCTATCCTATCCTATCCTCTATCCTATCCTATCGTTTATCCTATCCTATCCTCTATCCTATCCTATCATCCATCCTATCCTATCCTCTATCCTATCAAATCCCCTATCCTATCAAATCCTCTATCCTATCCTCTATCCTATCCTATCCTCTATCCCATCCTATCCTCTATCCTATCCTCTATCCTAACCTATCCTCTATCCTATCCTCTATTCTATCCTATCCTCTATCCTATCCTATCCACTATCCTATCCTATCCTCTATCCTCTCCTATCCTCTATCCTATCAAATCCCCTATCCTATCCTCTATCCTATCCTATCCTGTATCCTATCCTATCCTCTATCGTCTATCGTATCCAATACTCTATCCTATCCTATCCTCTATTCTATCCTCTATCCTATCCTATCCTCTATAATATCGTACACTCTATCCTATAATATCGTCTATCCGATCCTATTCTCTATCCTATCCTCTATCCTATCCTATCATCTATCCTATCCTATCTTCTATCCTATCCTATCCTCTATCCTATCAAATCCCCTATCCTATCCTCTGTACTATCCTATCCTCTATCCTATCCTATCCTCTATCCTATTCTCTATCCTATCCTATCCTATCCTCTATCCTATCCTATCCTATCCTCTATCCTATCCTATCCTCTATCCTATCCTATCGTCTATCCTATCCTATCCTCTATCCTATCCAATCCTCCATCCTATCCTATCCTCTATCCTGTCCTATCCTCTATCCTATCCTATCTTCTATCCTATCCTATCCTCTATCCTATCAAATCCCCTATCCTATCCTCTATCCTATCCTATCCTCTATCCTATCCTATCTTTTATCCTATCCTATCCTCTATCCTATCCTATCGTCTATCCTATCCTATCCTCTATTATATCCTATCCTCTAACCTATCCTATCCATTATCCTATCCTCTCTTCCATCCTATCCTTTCCTCTATCCTATCCTATCTTCTATCCTATCCGATCCACTATCCTATCCTATCTTCTATCCTATCTGATCCTCTATCCTATCAAATCCCCTATCCTATCTTCTATCCTATCCTATCCTCTATCCTATCCTATCGTCTATCCTAACCTCTATCCTATCCTTTCATCTATCCTATCCTATCCTCTATCCTATCCTATCGTCTATCCTATCCTATCCTCTATCCTATCCTATCCTCTATCCTATCCAATCCTCTATCCTATCCTATCATCTATCCTCTGTACTATCCTATCCTCTATCCTATCCTATCCTCTATCCTATCCTATCCTCTATCCTTTCCTCTATCCTATCCTATCCTATCCTCTATCCTATCCTATCCTATCCTCTATCCTATCCTATCCTCTATCCTATCCTATCGTCTATCCTATCCTATCCTCTATCCTATCCAATCCTCCATCCTATCCTATCCTCTATCCTGTCCTATCCTCTATCCTATCCTATCTTCTATCCTATCCTATCCTCTATCCTATCAAATCCCCTATCCTATCCTCTATCCTATCCTATCCTCTATCCTATCCTGTCATCTATCCTATCCTATCCACTATCCCATCCTATCCTCTATCCTATCCTATCGTCTATCCTATCCTCGATCCTATCCTATCCTCTATCCTATCCTGTCCTCTATCCTATCCTATCCTCTATCCTATCCTATCCTCTATCCTAGCCTATCCTCCATCCTATCCTGTCCAATCCCCTATCGTATGCTCTATCCTATCCTACCCTCTATAATATCGTATACTCTATCATATCCTATCATCTATCCGTTCCTATTCTCTATCCTAACCTATTCTCAATCCTATCCTCTATCCTATCCTATCCTCTATCCTATCCTATCCTGTATCCTATCCTATCCTCTATCCTATCCTATCCTCTATCCTATCCTATCCTCTATCCTATCCTACCTTCTATCCTATCCTATCCTATCTTCCATCCTATCCTATCCTCTATCCTATCAAATCCCCTATCCTATCAAATCCTCTATCCTATCCTCTATCCTATCCTATCCTCTATCCTATCCTATCTTCTATCCTATCCTATCCTCTATCCTATCCTTTCCTCTATCCTATCCTATCCTCTATCCTATCCTATCGTCTATCCTATCCTATCCTATCCTCTATCCTATCCTATCCTCTATCCTATCCTATCTTCTATCCTATCCTATCCGCTATCCTATGAAATCCCCTATCCTATCCTCTATCCTATCCTATCCTCCATCCTATCCTATCCTCTATCCTATCCTATCGTCTATCCTATCCTCTATCCTATCCCATCCTCTATCCTATCCTATCCTCTAACCTATCCTATCCTCTAACCTATCCTATCGTCTATCCTATCCTCTATCCTATCCTATCCTCTATCCTATCCTATCCTCTATACTATCCTATCCTCTATCCTATCCTATCCTCTATCCTATCCTCTATCCTATCCTATCCTCTATCCTATCCTATCCCCTATCCTATCCTATCCTCTATCCTATCCTATCTTCTCTCCTATCCTATCCTCTATCCTATCCTTTCTTGTATACTATCCTATCCACTATCCTGTATCCTATCCAATCCTCTGTCCTATCCTATCCTCTATCCTATCATATCCTCTATCCTATAATATCCTCTATCCTATCCTATCCTCTATCCAATCCTCTATCCTATCCTATCCTCTATCCTATCCTATCCTCTATCCTAGCCTATCGTCTATCCTATCCTATCCAATCCCCTATCCTATGCTCTATCCTATCCTACCCTCTATGATATCGTATACTCTGTCATATACTATCCTCTATCCTATAATTTCATCTATCCGTTCCTATTCTCTATCCTACCCTATTCTCTATCCTATCCTCTATCCTATCCTATCCTGTATCCTATCCTATCCTCTATCCTACCCTATCCTCTATCCTATCCTATCCTCTATCCTATCCAATCCTCTATCCTATCCTATCCTCTATCCTATCAAATCCCCTATCCTATCCTCTATCCTATCCTATCCTCTATCCTACCATATCCTCCATCCTATCCTATCCTCTATCCTATCCAATCCTCTATCCTATCCTATCCTCTATCCTATCCTATCGTCTATCCTATCCTATCCTCTATCCTATCCTATCCAATCCCCTATCCTATGCTCTATCCTATCCTACCCTCTATGATATCGTATACTCTGTCATATCCTATCCTCTATCCTATAATATCATCTATCCGTTCCTATTCTCTATCCTACCCTATTCTCTATCCTATCCTCTATCCTATACTCTATTCTATCCTATCCTGTATCCTATCCTATCCTCTATCCTACCCTATCCTCTATCCTATCCTATCCTCTATCCTATCCTATCGTTTATCCTATCCTATCCTCTATCCTATCCTATCTTCCATCCTATCCTATCCTCTATCCTATCAAATCCCCTATCCTATCAAATCCTCTATCCTATCCTCTATCCTATCCTATCCTCTTTCCCATCCTATCCTCTATCCTATCCTCTATCCTAACCTATCCTCTATCCTATCCTCTATTCTATCCTATCCTCTATCCTATCCTATCCACTATCCTATCCTATCCTCTATCCTCTCCTATCCTCTATCCTATCAAATCCCCTATCCTATCCTCTATCCTATCCTATCCTGTATCCTATCCTATCCTCTATCGTCTATCGTATCCAATACTCTATCCTATCCTATCCTCTATTCTATCCTCTATCCTATCCTATCCTCTATAATATCGTACACTCTATCCTATAATATCGTCTATCCGATCCTATTCTCTATCCTATCCTCTATCCTATCCTATCATCTATCCTATCCTATCTTCTATCCTATCCTATCCTCTATCCTATCAAATCCCCTATCCTATCCTCTGTACTATCCTATCCTCTATCCTATCCTATCCTCTATCCTATTCTCTATCCTATCCTATCCTATCCTCTATCCTATCCTATCCTATCCTCTATCCTATCCTATCCTCTATCCTATCCTATCGTCTATCCTATCCTATCCTCTATCCTATCCAATCCTCCATCCTATCCTATCCTCTATCCTGTCCTATCCTCTATCCTATCCTATCTTCTATCCTATCCTATCCTCTATCCTATCAAATCCCCTATCCTATCCTCTATCCTATCCTATCCTCTATCCTATCCTATCTTTTATCCTATCCTATCCTCTATCCTATCCTATCGTCTATCCTATCCTATCCTCTATTATATCCTATCCTCTAACCTATCCTATCCATTATCCTATCCTCTCTTCCATCCTATCCTTTCCTCTATCCTATCCTATCTTCTATCCTATCCGATCCACTATCCTATCCTATCTTCTATCCTATCTGATCCTCTATCCTATCAAATCCCCTATCCTATCTTCTATCCTATCCTATCCTCTATCCTATCCTATCGTCTATCCTAACCTCTATCCTATCCTTTCATCTATCCTATCCTATCCTCTATCCTATCCTATCGTCTATCCTATCCTATCCTCTATCCTATCCTATCCTCTATCCTATCCAATCCTCTATCCTATCCTATCATCTATCCTCTGTACTATCCTATCCTCTATCCTATCCTATCCTCTATCCTATCCTATCCTCTATCCTATCCTCTATCCTATCCTATCCTATCCTCTATCCTATCCTATCCTATCCTCTATCCTATCCTATCCTCTATCCTATCCTATCGTCTATCCTATCCTATCCTCTATCCTAGCCAATCCTCCATCCTATCCTATCCTCTATCCTGTCCTATCCTCTATCCTATCCTATCTTCTATCCTATCCTATCCTCTATCCTATCAAATCCCCTATCCTATCCTCTATCCTATCCTATCCTCTATCCTATCCTGTCATCTATCCTATCCTATCCACTATCCCATCCTATCCTCTATCCTATCCTATCGTCTATCCTATCCTCGATCCTATCCTATCCTCTATCCTATCCTGTCCTCTATCCTATCCTATCCTCTATCCTATCCTATCCTCTATCCTAGCCTATCCTCCATCCTATCCTGTCCAATCCCCTATCCTATGCTCTATCCTATCCTACCCTCTATAATATCGTATACTCTATCATATCCTATCATCTATCCGTTCCTATTCTCTATCCTAACCTATTCTCAATCCTATCCTCTATCCTATCCTATCCTCTATCCTATCCTATCCTGTATCCTATCCTATCCTCTATCCTATCCTATCCTCTATCCTATCCTATCCTCTATCCTATCCTACCTTCTATCCTATCCTATCCTATCTTCCATCCTATCCTATCCTCTATCCTATCAAATCCCCTATCCTATCAAATCCTCTATCCTATCCTCTATCCTATCCTATCCTCTATCCTATCCTATCTTCTATCCTATCCTATCCTCTATCCTATCCTTTCCTCTATCCTATCCTATCCTCTATCCTATCCTATCGTCTATCCTATCCTATCCTATCCTCTATCCTATCCTATCCTCTATCCTATCCTATCTTCTATCCTATCCTATCCGCTATCCTATGAAATCCCCTATCCTATCCTCTATCCTATCCTATCCTCCATCCTATCCTATCCTCTATCCTATCCTATCGTCTATCCTATCCTCTATCCTATCCTATCCTCTATCCTATCCTATCCTCTAACCTATCCTATCGTCTATCCTATCCTCTATCCTATCCTATCCTCTATCCTATCCTATCCTCTATCCTATCCTATCCTCTATACTATCCTATCCTCTATCCTATCCTATCCTCTATCCTATCCTCTATCCTATCCTATCCTCTATCCTATCCTATCCCCTATCCTATCCTATCCTCTATCCTATCCTATCTTCTCTCCTATCCTATCCTCTATCCTATCCTTTCTTGTATACTATCCTATCCACTATCCTGTATCCTATCCAATCCTCTGTCCTATCCTATCCTCTATCCTATCATATCCTCTATCCTATAATAGACTCTATCCTATCCTATCCTCTATCCAATCCTCTATCCTATCCTATCCTCTATCCTATCCTATCCTCTATCCTAGCCTATCGTCTATCCTATCCTATCCAATCCCCTATCCTATGCTCTATCCTATCCTACCCTCTATGATATCGTATACTCTGTGATATCCTATCCTCTATCCTATAATTTCATCTATCCGTTCCTATTCTCTATCCTACCCTATTCTCTATCCTATCCTCTATCCTATCCTATCCTGTATCCTATCCTATCCTCTATCCTACCCTATCCTACCCTATCCTCTATCCTATCCTATCCTCTATCCTATCCAATCCTCTATCCTATCCTATCCTCTATCCTATCCTATCGTCTATCCTATCCTATCCTCTATCCTATCCTATACTCTATCCTATCCTATCTTCTATCCTATCCTATCCTCTATCCTATCCGATCTTCCATCCTATCCTATCCTCTATCCTATCAAATCCCCTATCCTATCAAATCCTCTATCCTATCCTCTATCCTATCCTATCCTCTATCCTATCCTATCTTCTATCCTATCCTATCCTCTATCCTATCCTTTCCTCTATCCTATCCTATCCTCTATCCTATCCTATCGTCTATTCTATCCTATCCTCTATCCTATCCTATCCTATCCTCTATCCTATCCTATCCTATCCTCTATCCTATCCTATCTTCTATCCTATCCTATCCTCTATCCTATCCTATCCTCCGTCCTATCCTATCTTCTATCCTATCCTATCCTCTATCCTATCCTTTCCTCTATCCTATCAAATCCCCTATCCTATCTTCTATCCTATCCTATCCTCTATCCTATCCTATCCTCTATCCTATCCTATCGTCTATCCTATCCTCTATCCTATCCTATCCTCTATCCTATCCTATCCTGTAACCTATCCTATCGTCTATCCTATCCTCTATCCTATCCTATCCTCTATCCTATCCTATCCTCTATCCTATCCTATATTCTATCCTATCCTATCCTCTATCCTATCCTTTCCTGTATCCTATCCTATCCACTATCCTGTATCCTATCCAATCCTCTATCCTATCAAATCCCCTATCCTATCAAATCCTCTATCCTATCCTCTATCCTATCCTATCCTCTATCCTATCCTATCTTCTATCCTATCCTATCCTCTATCCTATCCTTTCCTCTATCCTATCCTATCCTCTATCCTATCCTATCGTCTATTCTATCCTATCCTCTATCCTATCCTATCCTATCCTCTATCCTATCCTATCCTATCCTCTATCCTATCCTATCTTCTATCCTATCCTATCCTCTATCCTATCCTATCCTCCGTCCTATCCTATCTTCTGTCCTATCCTATCCTCTATCCTATCCTATCCTCTATCCTATCCTATCCTCTATCCTATCCTCTATTCTATCCTATCCTCTATCCTATCCTATCCACTATCCTATCCTATCCTCTATCCTATCCTATCCTCTATCCTATCAAATCCCCTATCCTATCCTCTATCCTATCCTATCCTGTATCCTATCCTATCCTCTATCCTCTATCGTATCCAATCCTCTATCCTATCCTATCCTCTATCCTATCCTCTATCCTATCCTATCCTCTATAATATCGTACACTCTATCCTATAATATCGTCTATCCGATCCTATTCTCTATCCTATCCTCTATCCTATCCTCTATCCTATCCTATCCTCTATCCTATCAAATCCCCTATCCTATCCTCTATCCTATCCTATCCTCTATCCTACCCTATCCTCCATCCTATCCTATCCTCTATCCTATCCAATCCTCTATCCTATCCTATCCTCTATCCTATCCTATCGTCTATCCTATCCTATCCTCTATCCTATCCTATCCAATCCCCTATCCTATGCTCTATCCTATCCTACCCTCTATGATATCGTATACTCTGTCATATCCTATCCTCTATGCTATAATATCATCTATCCGTTCCTATTCTCTATCCTACCCTATTCTCTATCCTATCCTCTATCCTATACTCTATTCTATCCTATCCTGTATCCTATCCTATCCTCTATCCTACCCTATCCTCTATCCTATCCTATCCTCTATCCTATCCTATCGTCTATCCTATCCTATCCTCTATCCTATCCTATCTTCCATCCTATCCTATCCTCTATCCTATCAAATCCCCTATCCTATCAAATCCTCTATCCTATCCTCTATCCTATCCTATCCTCTATCCCATCCTATCCTCTATCCTATCCTCTATCCTAACCTATCCTCTATCCTATCCTATCTTCTATCCTATCCGATCCTCTATCCTATCAAATCCCCTATCCTATCCTCTATCCTATCCTATCCTCTATCCTATCCTATCCTCTATCCTATCCTATCCTCTATCCTATCCTATCCTCTATCCTATCCTATCCTCTATCCTATCCTATCATCTATCCTCAATCCTATCCTTTTCTGTATCCTATCCATTCCTCTATCCTATCCTGTCCTCTATCCTATCCTATCCTCTATCCCATCCTATCCTCTATCCTATCCTCTATCCTATCCTATCCTCTATCCTATCCTATCTTCTATCCTATCCGATCCTCTATCCTATCAAATCCCCTATCCTATCTTCTATCCTATCCTATCCTCTATCCTATCCTATCCTCTATCCTATCCTATCGTCTAACCTATCCTCTATCCTATCCTATCCTCTATCCTATCCTATCCTCTATCCTATCCTATCCTCTAACCTATCCTATCGTCTATCCTATCCTCTATCCTATCCTATCCTCTATCCTATCCTATCCTCTATCCTATCCTATCCTCTATACTATCCTATCCTCTATCCTATCCTATCCTCTATCCTATCCTATCCTCTATCCTATCCTATCCTCTATCCTATCCTATCCTCTATCCTATCCTATCCTCTATCCTATCCTATCCTCTGTCCTATCCTATCCTCTATCCTATCATATCCTCTATCCTATAATATCCTCTATCCTATCCTCTATCCTATCCTATCCTGTATCCTATCCTATCCTCTATCCTATCCTTTCCTGTATCCTATCCTATCCACTATCCTGTATCCTATCCAATCCTCTGTCCTATCCTATCCTCTATCCTATCATATCCTCTATCCTATAATATCCTCTATCCTATCCTCTATCCTATCCTATCCTGTATCCTATCCTATCCTCTATCCTCTATCGTATCCAATCCTCTATCCTATCCTATCCTCTATCCTATCCTCTATCCTATCCTATCCTCTATAATATCGTACACTCTATCCTATAATATCGTCTATCCGATCCTATTCTCTATCCTATCCTCTATCCTATCCTCTATCCTATCCTATCCTCTATCCTATCAAATCCCCTATCCTATCCTCTATCCTATCCTATCCTGTATCCTATCCAATTTTCTATCCTATCATATCATCTATCCTCAATCCTATCCTTTCCTGTATCCTATCCAAACATCTATCCTATCCTATCCTCTATCCTATCCTGTCCTCTATTCTATCCTATCCTCTATCCTATCCTCTATCCTAGCCTATCGTCTATCCTATCCTATCCAATCCCCTATCCTATGCTCTATCCTATCCTACAATCTATGATATCGTATACTCTGTCATATCCTATCCTCTATCCTATAATATCATCTATCCGTTCCTATTCTCTATCCTACCCTATTCTCTCTCCTATCCTCTATCCTATCCTCTATCCTATCCTTTCCTGTATCCTATCCTATCCTCTATCCAACCCTATCCTCTATCCTATCCTATCCTCTATCCTATCCAATCCTCTATCCTATCCTGTCCTCTATCCTATCCTATCGTCTATCCTATCCTATCCTCTATCCTATCCTATCCAATCCCCTATCCTATGCTCTATCCTATCCTACCCTCTATGATATCGTATACTCTGTCATATCCTATCCTCTATCCTATAATATCATCTATCCGTTCCTATTCTCTATCCTACCCTATTCTCTATCCTATCCTCTATCCTATACTCTATTCTATCCTATCCTGTATCCTATCCTATCCTCTATCCTACCCTATCCTCTATCCTATCCTATCCTCTATCCTATCCTATCGTCTATCCTATCCTATCCTCTATCCTATCCTCTATCCTATCCTATCTTCCATCCTATCCTATCCTCTATCCTATCAAATCCCCTATCCTATCAAATCCTCTATCCTATCCTCTATCCTATCCTATCCTCTATCCCATCCTATCCTCTATCCTATCCTCTATCCTATCCTATCCTCTATCCTATCCTATCTTCTATCCTATCCGATCCTCTATCCTATCAAATCCCCTATCCTATCCTCTATCCTATCCTATCCTCCATCCTATCCTATCCTCTATCCTATCCTATCCTCTATCCTACCCTATCCTCTATCCTATCCTATCCTCTATACTATCCAATCCTCTATCCTATCCTATCCTCAAACCTATCCTATCCTCTATCCTATCCTATCGTCTATCCTATCCTATCCTATCCTCTATCCTATCAATTCCCCTATCCTATCAAATCCTCTATCCTATCCTATCGACTATCCTATCCTATCCTATCCTATCCTCTATCCTATCCTATCTTCTATCCCATCCTATCCTCTATCCTATCCTATCCTCTATATTATCCTATCTTCTATCCTATCCTATCCTCTATCCTATCAAATCCCCTATCCTATCCTCTATCCTATCGTATCGTCTATGCTATCCTCTATCCAATCCTATCCTCTATCCTATCCTATCCTCTATCCTATCAAATCCTCTATCCTATCCTCTCCTCTATCCTATCCAATCCTCTATCCTATCCTATCCTCTATCCTATCCTATCCTCTATCCTATCCTATCGTCAATCCTGTCCTATCCTCTATCGTATCCTATCCTCTATCCTATCCTATCTTCTATCCTATCCTATCCTCCTCCCTATGAAATCCCATATCCTATCCTCTGTCCTATCCTATCCTCTATCCTATCCTATCCTCTATCCTATCCTATCCTCTATCCTATCCTATCCTCTATCCCATCCTATCGTCTATCCTATCCTCTATCCTATCCTATCCCCTATCCAATCCTATCCTCAATCCTATCCTTTCCTGTATCCTGTCCTATCCTGTATCCTCTATCCTATCGTATCCTCTACCCTATCATATCCTCTATCCTATCCTATCCTCTATCCTATCCTATCCTCTATCCTATCCTATCCTCTATCCAATCCTATCCTCAATCCTATCCTTTCCTGTATCCTATCCTATCCTCTATCCTCTATCCTATCCAATCCTCTGTCCTATCCTATCCTCTATCCTATCCTATCGTGTATCCTATCCTATCGTGTATCCTATCCTCTATCCTATCCTATCCTCTATCCCATCAAATCCCCTATCCTATCCTCTGTCCTATCCTATCCTCTATCCTATCCTATCCTCTATCCTATCCTATCCTCTTTTCCTATCCTATCCTCTATCCTATCCTATCCTCTATCCTATCCTATCTTCTATCCTATGATATCCTCCACCCTATGAAATCCCATATCCTATCCTCTGTCCTGTCCTATCCTCTATCCTATCCTATCCTCTATCCTATCCTATCCTCTATCCTATCCTATCCTCTATCCTATCCTATCCTCTATCCTATCCTATCCTCTATCCTATCCTATCCTCTATCCTATCTTCTATTCTATCCTATCCTCTATCCTATCCTATCCACTATCCTATCCTATCCTCTATCCTATCCTATCCTCTATCCTATCAAATCCCCTATCCTATCCTCTATCCTATCCTATCTTCTATCCTATCCTATCCTCCTCCCTATGAAATCCCATATCCTATCATCTGTCCTATCCTATCCTCTATCCTATCCTATCCTCTATCCTATCCTATCCTCTATCCTATCCTATCCTCTATCCCATCCTATCGTCTATCCTATCCTCTATCCTATCCTATCCCCTATCCAATCCTATCCTCAATCCTATCCTTTCCTGTATCCTGTCCTATCCTGTATCCTCTATCCTATCGTATCCTCTACCCTATCATATCCTCTATCCTATCCTATCCTCTATCCTATCCTATCCTCTATCCTATCCTATCCTCTATCCTTTCCTATCCTCTATCCTATCCTCTATCCTATCCTATCCTCTATCCTATCCTATCCTCTATCCTATCTTCTATTCTATCCTATCCTCTATCCTATCCTATCCACTATCCTATCCTATCCTCTATCCTATCCTATCCTCTATCCTATCAAATCCCCTATCCTATCCTCTATCCTATCCTATCCTGTATCCTATCCTATCCTCTATCGTCTATCGTATCCAATCCTCTATCCTATCAAATCCCCTATCCTATCAAATCCTCTATCCTATCCTCTATCCTATCCTATCTTCTATCCTATCCTATCCTCTTTCCTATCAAATTCCCTATCCTATCCTCTATCCTATCCTATCCTATCCTATCCTCTATCCTATCCTATCTTCTATCCCATCCTATCCTCTATCCTATCCTTTCCTCTATCCTATCCTATCCTCTATCCTATCCTATCGACTATCCTAGCCTATCCTCTATCCTATCCAATCCAATCCCCTATCCTATCCTCTATCCAATCCTATCCTCAATCCTATCCTTTCCTGTATCCTATCCTATCCTATCCTCTATCCTCTATCATATCCAATCCTCTGTACTATCCTATCCTCTATCCTATCCTATCGTGTATCCTATCCTCTATCCTATCAAATCCCCTATCCTATCCTCTGTCCTATCCTATCCTCTATCCTATCCTATCCTCTATCCTATTCTATCCTCTGTCCTATCCTATCCTCTATCCTATCCTATCGTGTATCCTATCCTATCGTGTATCCTAGCCTCTATCCTATCCTATCCTCTATCCCATCAAATCCCCTATCCTATCCTCTGTCCTATCCTATCCTCTATCCTATCCTATCCTCTATCCTATCCTATCCTCTATCCTATCCTATCCTCTATCCTATCCTATCCTCTATCCTATCCTATCCTCTATCCTATCCTATCTTCTATCCTATCCTATCCTCCTCCCTATGAAATCCCATATCCTATCCTCTGTCCTATCCTATCCTCTATCCTATCCTATCCTCTATCCTATCCTATCCTCTATCCTATCCTATCCTCTATCCTATCCTGTCGTCTATCCTATCCTCTATCCTATCCTATCCCCTATCCAATCCTATCCTCAATCCTATCCTTTCCTGTATCCTGTCCTATCCTGTATCCTCTATCCTATCGTATCCTCTACCCTATCATATCCTCTATCCTATCCTATCCTCTATCCTATCCTATCCTCTATCCTCTCCTATCCTCTATCCTTTCCCATCCTCTATCCTATCATCTATCCTAGCCTATCCTCTATCCTATCCTATCCAATCCCCTATCCTATCCTCTATCCAATCCTATCCTCAATCCTATCCTTTCCTGTATCCTATCCTATCCTCTATCCTCTATCCTATCCAATCCTCTGTCCTATCCTATCCTCTATCCTATCCTATCGTGTATCCTATCCTATCGTGTATCCTATCCTCTATCCTATCCTATCCTCTATCCCATCAAATCCCCTATCCTATCCTCTGTCCTATCCTATCCTCTATCCTATCCTATCCTCTATCCTATCCTATCCTCTATCCTATCCTATCCTCTATCCTATCCTATCCTCTATCCTATCCTATCCTCTATCCTATCCTATCTTCTATCCTATCCTATCCTCCACCCTATGAAATCCCATATCCTATCCTCTGTCCTATCCTATCCTCTATCCTATCCTATCCTCTATCCTATCCTATCCTGTATCCTATCTTCTATTCTATCCTATCCTCTATCCTATCCTATCCTGTATCCCATCCTATCCTCTATCGTCTATCGTATCCAATCCTCTATCCTATCCTATCCTCTATTCTATCCTCTATCCTATCCTTTCCTCTATAATATCGTACACTCTATCCTATAATATCGTCTATCCGATCCTATTCTCTATCCTATCCTCTATCCTATCCTATCCTCTATCCTATCGTATCTTCTATCCTATCCTATCCTCTATCCTATCAAATCCCCTATCCTATCCTCTGTACTATCCTATCCTATCCTCTGTACTATCCTATCCTCTATCCTGTCCTATCCTCTATCCTATCCTATCCTATCCTCTATCCTATCCTATCCTATCCTCTATCCTATCCTATCCTCTATCCAACCCAGCGTCTATCCTATCTTATCCTCTATCCTATCCTATCCTATCCTATCCTCTGTCCTATTCTATCCTCTATCCTATCCTATCGTCTATCCTATCCTATCCTCTATCCTATCCTATCCTCCATCCTATCCTATCCTCTATCCTGTCCTATCCTCTATCCTATCCTATCTTCTATCCTAGCCTATCCTCTATCCTATCCTATCCTCTATCCCATCCTATCCTCTATCCTATCCTCTATCCTATCCTATCCTCTATCCTATCCTATCCTCTGTCCTATCCCATCCTCTATCCTATCCTATCCTCTATCCTATCCTATCCTCTATCCTATCCTCTATCCTATCCTCTATCCTATCCTCTATCCTATCCTCTATCCTATCCTCTATCCTATCCTATCTTCTATCCTATCCTATCCTCTTTCCTATCAAATCCCCTATCCTATCCTCTATCCTATCCTATCCTATCCTATCCTCTATCCTATCCTATCTTCTATCCCATCCTATCCTCTATCCTATCCTATCCTCTATCCTATCCTATCCTCTATCCTATCCTATCATCTATCCTCAATCCTATCCTTTCCTGTATCCTATCCATTCCTCTATCCTATCCTGTCCTCTATCCTATCCTATCCTCTATCCTATCCTTTCCTGTATCCTATCCTATCCACTATCCTCTATCCTATCGAATCCTCTGTCCTATCCTATCCTCTATCCTATCGTCTATCCTATCCTATCCTCTATCCTATCCTCTATCCTATCCTATCTTCCATCCTATCCTATCCTCTATCCTATCAAATCCCCTATCCTATCAAATCCTCTATCCTATCCTCTATCCTATCCTATCCTCTATCCTATCCTTTCCTCTATCCTATCCTATCCTCTATCCTATCCTATCCTATCCTCTATCCTATCCTATCCTCTATCCTATCCTATCCTCTATCCTATCCTATCTTCTATCCTATCCTATCCGCTATCCTATCAAATCCCCTATCCTATCCTCTATCCTACCCTATCCTCTATCCTATCCTATCATCTATCCTCAATCCTATCCTTTCCTGTATCCTATCCATTCCTCTATCCTATCCTATCCAATCCCCTATCCTATCCTCTATCCAATCCTATCCTCAATCCTATCCTTTCCTGTATCCTATCCTATCCTCTATCCTCTATCCTATCCTATTCTCTACCCTATCATATCCTCTATCCTATAATATCCTCTATCCTATCCTATCCTCTATCCAATCATCTGTCGTATCCTATCCTCTATCCTATCCTATCCTCTATCCTACCCTATCCTCTATCCTATCCTATCCTCTATACTATCCAATCCTCTATCCTATCCTATCCTCAAACCTATCCTATCCTCTATCCTATCCTATCGTCTATCCTATCCTATCCTATCCTCTATCCTATCAATTCCCCTATCCTATCAAATCCTCTATCCTATCCTATCGACTATCCTATCCTATCCTATCCTATCCTCTATCCTATCCTATCTTCTATCCCATCCTATCCTCTATCCTATCCTATCCTCTATATTATCCTATCTTCTATCCTATCCTATCCTCTATCCTATCAAATCCCCTATCCTATCCTCTATCCTATCGTATCGTCTATGCTATCCTCTATCCAATCCTATCCTCTATCCTATCCTATCCTCTATCCTATCAAATCCTCTATCCTATCCTCTCCTCTACCCTATCCAATCCTCTATCCTATCCTATCCTCTATCCTATCCTATCCTCTATCCTATCCTATCGTCAATCCTGTCCTATCCTCTATCGTATCCTATCCTCTATCCTATCCTATCTTCTATCCTATCCTATCCTCCTCCCTATGAAATCCCATATCCTATCCTCTGTCCTATCCTATCCTCTATCCTATCCTATCCTCTATCCTATCCTATCCTCTATCCTATCCTATCCTCTATCCTATCCTATCGTCTATCCTATCCTCTATCCTATCCTATCCCCTATCCAATCCTATCCTCAATCCTATCCTTTCCTGTATCCTGTCCTATCCTGTATCCTCTATCCTATCGTATCCTCTACCCTATCATATCCTCTATCCTATCCTATCCTCTATCCTATCCTATCCTCTATCCTATCCTATCCTCTATCCTTTCCTATCCTCTATCCTATCCTCTATCCTAGCCTATCCTCTATCCTATCCTATCCAATCCCCTATCCTATCCTCTATCCAATCCTATCCTCAATCCTATCCTTTCCTGTATCCTATCCTATCCTCTATCCTCTATCCTATCCAATCCTCTGTCCTATCCTATCCTCTATCCTATCCTATCGTGTATCCTATCCTATCGTGTATCCTATCCTCTATCCTATCCTATCCTCTATCCCATCAAATCCCCTATCCTATCCTCTGTCCTATCCTATCCTCTATCCTATCCTATCCTCTATCCTATCCTATCCTCTTTTCCTATCCTATCCTCTATCCTATCCTATCCTCTATCCTATCCTATCTTCTATCCTATCCTATCCTCCACCCTATGAAATCCCATATCCTATCCTCTGTCCTGTCCTATCCTCTATCCTATCCTATCCTCTATCCTATCCTATCCTCTATCCTATCCTATCCTCTATCCTATCCTATCCTCTATCCTATCTTCTATTCTATCCTATCCTCTATCCTTTCCCATCCTCTATCCTATCCTCTATCCTAGCCTATCCTCTATCCTATCCTATCCAATCCCCTATCCTATCCTCTATCCAATCCTATCCTCAATCCTATCCTTTCCTGTATCCTATCCTATCCTCTATCCTCTATCCTATCCAATCCTCTGTCCTATCCTATCCTCTATCCTATCCTATCGTGTATCCTATCCTATCGTGTATCCTATCCTCTATCCTATCCTATCCTCTATCCCATCAAATCCCCTATCCTATCCTCTGTCCTATCCTATCCTCTATCCTATCCTATCCTCTATCCTATCCTATCCTCTATCCTATCCTATCCTCTATCCTATCCTATCCTCTATCCTATCCTATCCTCTATCCTATCCTATCTTCTATCCTATCCTATCCTCCACCCTATGAAATCCCATATCCTATCCTCTGTCCTATCCTATCCTCTATCCTATCCTATCCTCTATCCTATCCTATCCTCTATCCTATCCTATCCTGTATCCTATCTTCTATTCTATCCTATCCTCTATCCTATCCTATCCTGTATCCCATCCTATCCTCTATCGTCTATCGTATCCAATCCTCTATCCTATCCTATCCTCTATTCTATCCTCTATCCTATCCTATCCCCTATAATATCGTACACTCTATCCTATAATATCGTCTATCCGATCCTATTCTCTATCCTATCCTCTATCCTATCCTATCCTCTATCCTATCCTATCCTCTATCCTATCGTATCTTCTATCCTATCCTATCCTCTATCCTATCAAATCCCCTATCCTATCCTCTGTACTATCCTATCCTCTATCCTGTCCTATCCTCTATCCTATCCTATCCTATCCTCTATCCTATCCTATCCTATCCTCTATCCTATCCTATCCTCTATCCAACCCAGCGTCTATCCTATCTTATCCTCTATCCTATCCTATCCTATCCTATCCTCTGTCCTATTCTATCCTCTATCCTATCCTATCGTCTATCCTATCCTATCCTCTATCCTATCCTATCCTCCATCCTATCCTATCCTCTATCCTGTCCTATCCTCTATCCTATCCTATCTTCTATCCTAGCCTATCCTCTATCCTATCAAATCCCCTATCCTATCCTCTATCCTATCCTATCCTCTATCCTATCCTATCCTCTATCCTATCCTATCTTTTATCCTATCCTATCCTCTATCCTATCCTATCGTCTATCCTATCCTATCCTCTATCCTATCCTATCCTCTATCCTATCCTATCCTCTATCCTATCCTATCTTCCATCCTATCCTATCCTCTATCCTCTATCCTATCCAATCCTCTGTCCTATCCTATCCTCTATCCTATCCTATCGTGTATCCTATCCTATCGTGTATCCTATCCTCTATCCTATCCTATCCTCTATCCCATCAAATCCCCTATCCTATCCTCTGTCCTATCCTATCCTCTATCCTATCCTATCCTCTATCCTATCCTATCTTCTATCCTATCCTATCCTCCACCCTATGAAATCCCATATCCTATCCTCTGTCCTGTCCTATCCTCTATCCTATCCTATCCTCTATCCTATCCTATCCTCTATCCTATCCTATCCTCTATCCTATCCTATCCTCTATCCTATCCTATCCTCTATCCTATCGTATCCTCTATCCTATCTTCTATTCTATCCTATCCTCTATCCTATCCTATCCACTATCCTATCCTATCCTCTATCCTATCCTATCCTCTATCATATCAAATCCCCTATCCTATCCTCTATCCTATCCTATCCTGTATCCTATCCTATCCTCTATCGTCTATCGTATCCAATCCTCTATCCTATAAATCCCCTATCCTATCAAATCCTCTATCCTATCCTCTATCCTATCCTATCTTCTATCCTATCCTATCCTCTATCCTATCCTATCCTCTATCCTATCCTATCCTCTATATTATCCTATCTTCTATCCTATCCTATCCTCTATCCTATCAAATCCCCTATCCTATCCACTATCCTATCGTATCGTCTATGCTATCCTCTATCCAATCCTATCCTCTATCCTATCCTATCCTCTATCCTATCAAATCCTCTATCCTATCCTCTCCTCTATCCTATCCAATCCTCTATCCTATCCTATCCTCTATCCTATCCTATCCTCTATCCTATCCTATCGTCAATCCTGTCCTATCCTCTATCCTATCCTATCCTCTATCCTATCCTCTATCCTAGCCTATCCTCTATCCTATCCAATCCAATCCCCTATCCTATCCTCTATCCAATCCTATCCTCAATCCTATCCTTTCCTGTATCCTATCCTATCCTCTATCCTCTATCATATCCAATCCTCTGTACTATCCTATCCTCTATCCTATCCTATCGTGTATCCTATCCTCTATCCTATCAAATCCCCTATCCTATCCTCTGTCCTATCCTATCCTCTATCCTATCCTATCCTCTATCCTATCCAATCCTCTGTCCTATCCTATCCTCTATCCTATCCTATCGTGTATCCTATCCTATCGTGTATCCTATCCTCTATCCTATCCTATCCTCTATCCCATCAAATCCCCTATCCTATCCTCTGTCCTATCCTATCCTCTATCCTATCCTATCCTCTATCCTATCCTATCCTCTATCCTATCCTATCCTCTATCCTATCCTATCCTCTATCCTATCCTATCTTCTATCCTATCCTATCCTCCACCCTATGAAATCCCATATCCTATCCTCTGTCCTATCCTATCCTCTATCCTATCCTATCCTCTATCCTATCCTATCCTCTATCCTATCCTATCCTCTATCCTATCTTCTATTCTATCCTATCCTCTATCCTATCCTATCCTGTATCCTATCCTATCCTCTATCGTCTATCGTATCCAATCCTCTATCCTATCCTATCCTCTATTCTATCCTCTATCCTATCCTATCCTCTATAATATCGTACACTCTATCCTATAATATCGTCTATCCGATCCTATTCTCTATCCTATCCTCTATCCTATCCTATCCTCTATCCTATCCTATCCTCTATCCTATCGTATCTTCTATCCTATCCTATCCTCTATCCTATCAAATCCCCTATCCTATCCTCTGTACTATCCTATCCTCTATCCTGTCCTATCCTCTATCCAACCCAGCGTCTATCCTATCTTATCCTCTATCCTATCCTATCCTATCCTATCCTATCCTCTATCCTATTCTATCCTCTATCCTATCCTATCGTCTATCCTATCCTATCCTCTATCCTATCCTATCGTCTATCCTATCCTCTATCCTATCCTATCCTCTTTCCTATCCTATCCTCTATCCTATCCTATCTTCTATCCTATAATATCCTCTATCCTATCCTTTCCTGTATCCTATCCTATCCTATCCTCTATCCTATCCTATCTTCTATCCTATCCTATCCTCTATCCTATCCTATCGTCTATCCTATCCAATCCTCTATCCTATCCTATCCTCTATCCTATCCTATCCTCTATCCTATCCAATCCTCTATCCTATCCTATCATCTATCCTCAATCCTATCCTTTCCTGTATCCTATCCAATCCTCTATCCTATCCTGTCATCTATCCTATCCTATCCTCTATCCCATCCTATCCTCTATCCTATCCTATCGTCTATCCTATCCTCGATCCTATCCTATCCTCTATCCTATCCTATCCTCTATCCTATCCTGTCCTCTATCCTATCCTATCCTCTATCCTATCCTCTATCCTAATCTATCCTCTATCCTATCCTGTCCAATCCCCTATCCTATGCTCTATCCTATCCTACCCTCTATAATATCGTATACTCTATCATATCCTATCCTCTATCCTATCGTATCCTCGATCCTATCCTATCCTCTAACCTATTCTCTCCCCTATCCTATCCTATCCTCTATCCTATCCTATCCTCTATCCTATCCTATCCTCTATCCTATCCTATCGTCTATCCTATCCTCTATCCTATCCTATCCTCTTTCCTATCCTATCCTCTATCCTATCCTATCTTCTATCCTATAATATCCTCTATCCTATCCTTTCCTGTATCCTATCCTATCCTATCCTCTATCCTATCCTATCTTCTATCCTATCCTATCCTCTATCCTATCCTATCGTCTATCCTATCCAATCCTCTATCGTATCCTATCCTCTATCCTATCCTATCCCCTATCCTATCCTATCCTCTATCCTATCCTATCCTCTATCCTATCGTATTTTCTATCCTATCCTATCCTCTATCCTATCAAATCCCCTATCCTATCCTCTGTACTATCCTATCCTCTATCCTGTCCTATCCTCTATCCAACCCAGCGTCTATCCTATCTTATCCTCTATCCTATCCTATCCTATCCTATCCTCTATCCTATTCTATCCTCTATCCTATCCTATCGTCTATCCTATCCTATCCTCTATCCTATCCTATCCTCCATCCTATCCTATCCTCTATCCTATCCTATCGTCTATCCTATCCTCTATCCTATCCTTTCCTCTATCCTATCCTATCCTCTATCCTATCCTATCGTCTATCCTATCCTATCCTCTATCCTATCCTATCCTCTATCCTATCCAATCCTCTATCCTATCCTATCATCTATCCTCAATCCTATCCTTTCCTGTATTCTATCCAATCCTCTATCCTATCCTGTCATCTATCCTATCCTATCCTCTATCCCATCCTATCCTCTATCCTATCCTATCGTCTATCCTATCCTCGATCCTATCCTATCCTGTATCCTATCCTATCCTCTATCCTATCCTGTCCTCTATCCTATCCTATCCTCTATCCTATCCTCTATCCTAATCTATCCTCTATCCTATCCTGTCCAATCCCCTATCCTATGCTCTGTCCTACCCTACCCTCTATAATATCGTATACTCTATCATATCCTATCCTCTATCCTATCGTATCCTCGATCCTATCCTATCCCCTAACCTATTCTCTCCCCTATCCTATCCTATCCTCTATCCTATCCTATCCTCTATCCTATCCTATCGTCTATCCTATCCTCTATCCTATCCTATCCTCTTTCCTATCCTATCCTCTATCCTATCCTATCTTCTATCCTATAATATCCTCTATCCTATCCTTTCCTGTATCCTATCCTATCCTATCCTCTATCCTATCCTATCTTCTATCCTATCCTATCCTCTATCCTATCCTATCGTCTATCCTATCCAATCCTCTATCCTATCCTATCCTCTATCCTATCCTATCCTCTATCCTATCCAATCCTCTATCCTATCCTATCATCTATCCTCAATCCTATCCTTTCCTGTATCCTATCCAATCCTCTATCCTATCCTGTCATCTATCCTATCCTATCCTCTATCCCATCCTATCCTCTATCCTATCCTATCGTCTATCCTATCCTCGATCCTATCCTATCCTCTATCCTATCCTATCCTCTATCCTATCCTGTCCTCTATCCTATCCTATCCTCTATCCTATCCTCTATCCTAATCTATCCTCTATCCTATCCTGTCCAATCCCCTATCCTATGCTCTATCCTATCCTACCCTCTATAATATCGTATACTCTATCATATCCTATCCTCTATCCTATCGTATCCTCGATCCTATCCTATCCTCTAACCTATTCTCTCCCCTATCCTATCCTATCCTCTATCCTATCCTATCCTCTATCCTATCCTATCGTCTATCCTATCCTCTATCCTATCCTATCCTCTTTCCTATCCTATCCTCTATCCTATCCTATCTTCTATCCTATAATATCCTCTATCCTATCCTTTCCTGTATCCTATCCTATCCTATCCTCTATCCTATCCTATCTTCTATCCTATCCTATCCTCTATCCTATCCTATCGTCTATCCTATCCAATCCTCTATCGTATCCTATCCTCTATCCTATCCTATCCTCTATCCTATCCTATCGTCTATCCTATCCTCTATCCTATCCTATCACCTATCCAATCCTATCCTCAATCCTATCCTTTCCTGTATCCTATCCTATCCTGTATCCTCTATCCTATCGTATCCTCTACACTATCATATCCTCTTTCCTAACCTATCCTCTATCCTATCCTATCCTCTATCCTATCCTATCCTCTATCCTTTCCTATCCTCTATCCTATCCTCTATCCTAGCCTATCCTCTATCCTATCCTATCCAATCCCTTATCCTATTCTCTATCCAATCCTATCCTCAATCCTATCCTTTCCTGTATCCTATCCTATCCTCTATCCTCTATCCTATCCTATCCCCTATCCAATCCTATCCTCAATCCTATCCTTTCCTGTATCCTATCCTATCCTGTATCCTCTATCCTATCGTATCCTCTACCCTATCATATCCTCTATCCTAACCTATCCTCTATCCTATCCTATCCTCTATCCTATCCTATCCTCTATCCTTTCCTATCCTCTATCCTATCCTCTATCCTAGCCTATCCTCTATCCTATCCTATCCAATCCCTTATCCTATTCTCTATCCAATCCTATCCTCAATCCTATCCTTTCCTGTATCCTATCCTATCCTCTATCCTCTATCCTATCCAATCCTCTGTCCTATCCTATCCTCTATCCTATCCTATCGTGTATCCTATCCTATCGTGTATCCTATCCTC